>NC_047650.1:41272332-41565772 GCF_902201215.1 Prunus dulcis
TGATACTTACAGTCCTAGTGTTAAATAATCCGCACACTAGATCTTGTTCTTTAATGTAACTGACGGCAATAGACTAAACTAGCAAATATTAGAAAACTTGGAAACACACAAGAATTATACTGGTTCGGCAGAACTTTTACATACGTCCAGTTGTGATTTCTCTAGGTAGAGAAATCACCGCTCCTTTGATTAATAATAGAGATTACAGAACTTTTGCAAACCCTAGAACTAATCTCAAAACTCTCAGCTGTCTCTGGCTGTTTTTCCTCTCTAAAATAAGCCCTGCCACACCCTATTTATAGATATAGAGTTGGCTTACATGTCCCAAGGCTGATTGAATTCCTATTCCTAAGTGGATTAGGAAATTACACTTATCCAAATCCTAATAGACTTCTAGAACCTAAATTGAATAAGGAAAACTGAAATTCTTTCCTAATCCCTCTAGGACAAGAATTGGTATACCTCTAATTTTCCTAAAACAATCCTAAACCAATTAGGACATATTTGACGAGCCAAAATCCTAACACCTAGTGCTTTCAATTAGTAGCCAGGTTAGTTTTTAAAGAGAATAGGCTAAGATTTATTAGGTACTTTCATAAGTAAGGCTAGCAGGCTAGGGGTGCTGTAATCCTAATATAAATGGCCTATTAAGAGACTTTGTATTCGAGTTTTATTAATTTAATTCCAGAAATCATATTATAGAATTCCTGTAAGAGTTGCTTTGCCCTAGAACTCTTATTTTCGTTCGAACTGCAATTTTATTGCTTTATTTCACTATTTTTCTGCTGTTCAACACTGGGAAATTTTTTTTCAGCTGTGATTTGACGCTGTATAGCCAGAAGCTTAGTATCTTTTTCTGGTATTTGCTGAAACTGAAAGAAATTTTCCACCCTGAAATTCCGACTAGCTGATCTTGTTGTATTTATGAAACCAACTTGTTGATCTTGTCCACCATTAAAACAGTGAAAATCAAGTTCCACACACTTCGGGGTGTAGGATTGTTGTGATCCATTTAAATGGGCCCCCTTAGTGTTGCTATTCCCATGTCATTAACCATGAACATATTTGAGTGCTTCATGATCACAGATAGTTCCAATCTTGCTATGCTCTAATACCACTTTTTAGGACCCATGGACAGAGTTTCCCTTGCAAACTGGCTTGCAAGGAAAGACTGCCCATAGATGCCCGACTTTTCCAATGTGGGGGGATACTGGGATCTTGTCATTGTCACTATCCCCCCTTTTACCAAACCGGTTTGAAGGGATTTTGTCCAACTTTAGGTTCAGCTGGTTCTGCTTCCTGAATAGCCATTTATGGTTTGTGCAATGCAGATGACTACTGAGAAATATGTCTAATGACTACTCACCATTTATGCGGTACAGCCATGAAATTCCGCTATATGTTAATTAGAATTATGATATGCCTGTTTTATGTCACTGTGAACAAAGTTGCTTTGTTTGCCTCTGTAAATTATAATGATGTATAATTTTTTTCTTTGACCGAGTTAATTGATGCCTGTAAAAGTACACTGATTTGGAGGGTTAACTTGCAAGGTATATTTAGTTGAATTTGTACCCTCCTAATGCTTAGTGCTTTTGCAATATGCATTGATATAAGATAGATATTTGATTACATATATATATGTATGTATATACCATTTTTCACAAGGCATGCTTGCATTCAGCAGCTTGTACATTGCTATATCAAGGCAGAATTCAACACTTTTTTGTAGATTCTATTTACTTTGGTTTTTTTTTCTATTTTCTTGGTTGCTCTATATTGAAATGACAGGTTCATCAAAAGGAATTTCTGCTGAAGGACTTGGTAACTGAAGGTTTACTTCGCGATGACAGAAGAGTGGGTGAGGTTTGTTCCAAGAGAGTGTACAGAATACTTATGGCACAAAGTGGATCCATTAAAACTGATGATGTTGAGGATGGTGCTGATTTGTTTAGGCGTCAACTGGCTTAAATAACTCCAGATTTGTCTATTACTTGTATTCTGCGGTAGCGCTCTGATTCCTTTTTGGTAAATGTTATTTTCAGAGCCTTAAGTAGTAGTTCTTGCTGTGTAAAGTACAACTCATTAATGTCAAGAAAAAATGTAAATATTCTTGCGGTTTTGGTATATCAAAGGGAAGAGAATTCAGACTTGGCACCTCATCGAATATTGGGAAAGGAGGTACCACTCTTCAAGAGCTAGTTTGTTACAGTTGTAGACGAAATCGATCCATATTTTTGTGACGATGATGTAAATGCAACATATTACTATGACTATTTAAAAACCAAAGAAAACATTTGCGACGTGTGCTTGGCTGTATCACCCATTAATGGAAGTGAGTCTCCCAGTGGAGTACATGTGCAGGTGACAATAGCTAAGCCTAAGACACAAAAGCAAATACACATCAGGTAATTTTGTGTCACGAATAGTATACCAAACGCATCATTTTAGTCCATATTCTTCATATTAGATCTGTCATTCTTGTCGTCATACCCAGTATATGTCAGTCTCGACTTCAAATTTTTGATTAAAATCAAAGGCAATATTGTCCAATCACTCCATTAAAAAATATTTGTGTCCCGAATTGAACCGATTGGTGCTCATGCTTATTTTCACTGCAGGATAATAAGTTCCATGCATTGGGTACAATTGATAGCACAAATGCGAAAATCACAATAGTTGAAGAAATTTGAACTATAGATGCAAATAGTCAAAGCTTTTCATTCAAAACCGAAAACTTTGGGGCACAACCGAGTATTTCACCCTTGGTGTCGACACTCCTCAACCATGAAGGAAAATCATTTGTAGGAAGAAAAAGGCAACCATTTCGGCACGCACTCCATCCCTACACGATGTGCGGCAAGATTTAAACAAGCAATTAATATATATATATATATATATATAGAGAGAGAGAGAGAGAGAGAGAGAGAGAGAGAGAGAGAGAGAGAGAACCTGTATGATTGCATCTTTAAAATCAGCAGTGAGATTGATGCACCATTCCATATGAACTCTTGTCATGGAGTTCAACGACTTATCCAAGCCTGGAATCTCAGTAAGTTTTGGGGAGCGATTAAGGTGCAATTCTCTCATGCACAACATTCTTGAAAAATTTGGCATTTCTTCCAATGCAATGCACTCATCCGCTTGAAGGATTTCCAGATTAGTTGGTAAATCTGGGATCGCCCGAAGGTTCGCGCAATTAGTCAATTGTAAACTTTGAAGCCTGGAAAGCCTACTAAGGGTTGGTAACCCATTAAATACATTGCCTCTTAGATCTAACTCTTCTAAAGAAGTTAGATCCCCAAGATCTTCAGGAATTGCTTCATCAGTTAAGTTGCAGTCTGCAAGGCACAAATATTTAAGGGTTTTCAGTTGTAGTATCGAATGGTGAATCTCAGATAAACTGTTGCAGCCTTGGAGTATCAATTTCTCGAGATTTGGGAGTTTTGAAAAGTCCGGTGATTGTTTCAGGCGATCGCAATAACCAAGATTAAGAAACTTCAACTTCTCAAGTGGCTGTGAGACAAAAGGGAAAACAAACGTAAAAAAACCAACTAGATGAGAGAAAGCATGACATTGGTATTTAAAAAACCTGGAGGGAAAGAATTAATGATTTGGTTGAGATTATAGTGTACCATGTCAGAATCCTTCCAAACTTGTATGCAGCTATGACTCAGGTCGATATCAACTATGTTTGGTTGATTGAAATCTTCTGGTATGGCTTCTGGAGGAAACCCAGGCCAACACAACCATCTTAACCTTTTGGAAAGATGTTTGCAGTCCCCCGTGAACTTTACACCTTTGAGTTTGAGCAATCTGAGTCCCTGCATATTTTTCAATGCTTCTGCACTGAAGCTAGGCTCCTGAGATCCTTGCAAATCTAATGTGACCCCTTCAATTCTCTCTGTCCCCTGTAAGAAAAAACAAAAGAAAATAAGTAAGAAGACGCTAAATTGCAAGTGAAAAGATTATTTGTACACATGAAGCAAAGCCATAAATTGGATGTATGAACTAAAAGAGAGGTATAGGCAGCATTTATTATCTACTATCAGCTGCTGCGGTACCTCTAGATCAAATAAATATACTAGTTCTATTTTACAAACTCTCTACATTGGTTAGGTATCTTTGCCAGCTTCTGGCGGCACAGGTATTACATTTTCTTTATTGTATTTATGATGATTCAATCATTCAGTTTCTATCTTACACTTTCCTTTCTCTGCTTTATTTCTCTTTTCATTCAACCTGCTGTATAATGTTTGTTGACACATTCTGGGCTTACAATTTATGAGATAGGGATGCATATATACTTCTCTTTCATTACGTACATGCATTTAATCCAATTTGATTGTGAATGTACTTACAGAATTGGTTATCAATACGTCTGTTACATCTTCAGGATCCCACAATCTGCTACGTTTTCCTCTGATGCCAGGAGATTTTTCACGTACGATTTCTCTGCCCATATCTCGAAGCAAATCATGCATCATCAGATTGTTTCCTTCATCAACACTTACAAGGCATCGATCATGGAGTTCTCCAATTCCTAATAATGGATCAAAATCACAACCATCCAATATTGCCGTGACATGGTCCTTGTTCATTCCAATAAAAAAACAACATATATCAAGGAAGATAGCCTGCACTTCATCATCAATTAGCCCATCATAGCTTATTTTAAGCTTTTCATGAATTTCCCCATGAGGCTTTCTTTTCAATTTACGCAATGCACTTCTCCATTCTCTTTTGGTTCTTTTACATAAATAAGAACCTAAAACTTCAAGTGCCAGTGGCAAACCTCCACAGTATTCAACAACTTTTCTTGAAAGTTCAAGATATTCTTCATCGCTAGGATGACGCTCAGTAAAGGCACGACAACAAAGGAGTTGAAGAGCTTCTTCATTACTCATTGCTGGTGGAAAATATGTATCATCTACCTCAAGTATCCTTAGAAAATGCGCGTTTGTTGTTGTTATAACAATTCTACTCCCTGGACCAAATGAGTCACGTTTTATAGCTAACTCATCTAATTTTTTATGACAATCAACATCATCTATTATGACAAGTGCCCTTATACTGCTAAGTCTTTTTTTTATCTCCTTCGTCCCTTCAGCGATACTACGTACCTTTTTCTTGGCCGGTTTCAAGATATCACAAAGAAGTTGATTTTGCAATTTAACCATATCCCCTTCCCTCACTTTTGAAAGGAAACTTTTGCCTTCAAACCTTTGATGAAATTTGTTGAAAATGGCTTTTGCAACTACTGTCTTACCCAGTCCGACCATACCCCAAATGCCAATAATGCGAACATCATCTGATCGTCCAACATTTAAATAGTTACTGACTTCTCGCACACGAGATTCTATTCCAATTTGGTTGGTGGCTACGTCTAAGCATGTGTTGTTCAGTTTTCTAGTGATGTGGTCGACAATTTTCCTTATAAATTTTCCTTCATACCTGGCAGTTCAAATTAAAAATTAAGTAAAGGTAAGTTTTAAGATTTATTATGCAGCTGCAGGATTAAACTCAAATTTGAACAGCTCATTGGCAAGGGGTAAATAACAGCTCCTAAGCCTTATTCACATTTGGTAATAGCAAGGAAGTGTGTGTGTATCCAGCAAAAACAAAAACAAAAACAAAAAATAGTTTGTGTAATTACCCATCAGTGTTTCTAAGATTTGCACCAGCCAAATTTGCAGCTTCAGTAAATGCATATCTCCACCTCTGTACTTTATCTTTATCCTCACGGAAACGCTCTTCATGTCTCCGAAATGCTTGTGCAAAGCTACCAGTTTGTTTCCTGACATGAGTAGGATCAACATTGTAGAAAACTGGCAAAACCATTTGCCCTAATCTTGCTCTTCTACACTCCATGATCTTCTCCAGCTCCTCAAGACACCATGTGGAATCCGCATACCTCTTCGAGAAGACGATGACAGAGATCCTAGACCGTTCGATTGCATGCTTCAGTTCGTCTGGAATATTTTCCCCTCTTCTTAGCTCGTTCTCGTCAATGTAAGCATTGACCTCGTTGTCTTTTAGTGTCCAGTAGAGGTGGTCTGTGAAGGTCTGGCGTGTGTCTTTGCCTCTAAAGCTCAAGAACACGTCGTATTTCCAATGTTCTGTGGAAGAGAAGGGTGGGGATGAAGAGGAGGCTTCAAGGGCTGTACTGGCGACATCCATGGATTGTTCTTGATAGAGGTTTGTGATTTACACAGATGATATGGAAATGGAAATACCGCAAGTCAAGTCAACTCCTCGTTTCAGTCCACAAAGGTTAAGGCGCGCCACACCAGCTTAAGCCACAGCATATAGTTTAGTTTAGTTATTTTTTTTATTTTTTTTTTATTTTTAATATAAAAAGTCATTCTTGGCCTTCATAGTTTGTCGATTTTATCACTGTGGTTCATATAGTTTTAAATTTATGATTTTAGTTTTAAATTTGGGGCAATTCTAAGGGCACATTTCAAATTTTTGTCAAATCTCTCCTAATTTCGTTAAGTTTGGACCACTTGCTCATATAGGAGTATTTAGCTCCACTCGAGCCAAATTCACTCAAATTTTAACTAAGAGATGCATATTTGTTTGAAAGATTAATCTTCAAAATAGTACCTAAAAATGAGAAGAGCTCTAACTTGTATTTTACCATTAGAGGGACTCGAGCATAACCTCATCATCAAAGGGAAGGATACATGGTCAAAATTTAACAAAATTAAGAAGAATTTAATAGAAACTAAAATGTGTCTTTATTGCTTCGAACTGAAAATATAAAAATAAAATCAACAAAATTGGAACTAATATAGTTAAACCACTAGACACTAATGTAGTGTAGTTTGTGAGTAAATCTCCACCCCCTTGCTACCTTTCACTGAAAAACAAAATACGAGTGTTAATAGTGGTAAAATCCGCCAACTACTGGGACCGAAAGTAAATTTTTGCGTTTCTTTTTTCTTTCTAAAATGGTGTTAACTTTTACCTTCTGCTATGTCTCTACACTTTACCTTCTGCTATTTTGACCCCAAAAAAAATAAAATAAAATCCCTTTTCCTTCTGCGGTCTCTACCCTCGCGACCAGGTCAGCTTTCCACCTCCTCCCTCTTTCTCCTTTCTTCCTATCTTGGCGTCACGACTCACAAATTCTTTCTTATCAGTTGGGGAATCAGGTTTGGTCCAGAATCAGAGGGCTATTTCTCGTCATCGGTTTCCTTATGTAAAATTCTTATTCATCATCAGAGAGGCTGGGTCGTTGCAAGGAAAGGAGCAACCAGGTTTTTCATCGTTCTTTTGAATCTCTTCTAGTTTTTCTCATTTACTTCGTTACCTTATGCCAATTTCCCTTTCTGAAAACCCATCGTATTTCATTTTGGGGCTGAACAGAGATCTAGCCGCGATCGGATGAACGGCTCTGATAGCAGATAATAGGTACCTTGCCAGAGAATTTTTAGAAAAAGGAAATAGAGAGATAGAGAGATAGGAAAAGATTAAATTTCATTCATAATTTTGCCCTAGATAGAGTCAGGCAATTTATACAAGTATCTCCTATGAGATACATCCGAGGCTAGTAACATTATTCAATACAGTAGGGAATATATAGATGGTATTTGTACAAGTAGCTGGGCCTGTAGACGGGTCTCAGCAGAGTGATTATGGAGGTGTTGGTTTTGTCTGTGACAAATTGTTTCGACTACCAAGTTGTTTAGCTGCTTCTTTTTTGATGCAGGAGCATCTATTAGACTTCCTAATCTAAATAGGCTCATCAGCCAATAAGGCTAAATTTTAGTTATAATAGATTAATAGGTTATTTTATTATTTGTTTTCCTATTCTTACTAGGATTTGGTTCAATTTCCTGTTTTGGTTTTAATTTCCTTCGTCAATTAGGGTTTCTTATTAAACTAGGAATAGGAATACTTGGCTGGTGTATTCTAGTATAACTAGGCTATTTAGAGACTCTTGTATTTAGTTTTTGTTGATGAATATAATTTCAGACGTTAGTCTATAGAGTTTCTGTTGGGATTTTGCCCTAGAACTCAATTATCTTTGTACCAACTTCAATTCTATTGCTTTATCCTTCTATTCTCTGTATTTTGGGTATGTTTGGGTCGCTGAACAGCAGCTTATAGTTGCTGCCCTGCATCATTTTTGCTTTGCTGGGTTACTCTAGGGTGAATAGTTTTTGGTAGACAGAAATGAGGGTTTGAATATTCAGTATTATTATTTGTGCAGCACACGCCCTTTTTCATGAAAATTAATCGCACGAAACTACTTGTTCAGCATACAAGTCTGCAGTAACAATATTAATGGATACCAGTATAGTGGATGAAGCCTCCTCTCCATCCTCTTCATCCTGCTCCACAAATGATGAGATGTATGATGTGTTCTTGAGCTTTATCGGCGTAGACTCACGCAAGACCTTCACGGACCACCTCTACTGGACATTGAAAGACGCCAGAGTCGATGTCTTTATTGCTGAGAATAAACTAAGAGGACCAAAACTGATGCAAGCAATTGAACAATCCAGAATCGCTGTCATCATCTTCTCAAGTGGGTATGCATTTTCCATAGGGTGTCTTCAGGAGCTGGAGAAGATCATGGAGTGTAGAAGAACACTAGGGCAAATGGTTTTGCCAATTTTCTATCATGTTGATCCTAAAAATGTTGGGAAACAAATCGATAGTTTTCCAGTGAACCACCATGGAGTTAAAGATTGGGAAGAAATGATGCGGTCATGGAGAAAATCTCTAATTGAGGCCACAAATTTGTCCGGCCTTGTTTATATGAAGAGTGAAGGGTAACTACATACTTATTTCCATCTTTGTTTATTCTTTTCTTCTTTTTCTTAATGTTTTTTCCCGACCTATTTTTTGCATACCACCACCATGCATTATTTCAATGATTCCTTTTTACAATATTTAAGTGCCAAAATCTTCTTTGGTTTTTATCAGTGTAATGCAGAGTTTAGGATCACTGATACGAGAATTTATAAACACTCTCTTTCTATCACACGTGTGGTCAGATATTGAGCTGGTCGATTCACATGGATTTACATAGTGCACCGCTATAATATTTATATTTAAATATATTTCCATTAGAGTTTTCAGAAGTTTACAAAATCGTAGTGGGATTCTGAGATTTTGATTCAGCAATTTTGGATAAATGTTGAACTAATACATTCAAATCTTATTCAATCCCAAGCTCTGTAGTCATAATGAATAAGATGGTAGTTCAATTTAATCTTGCAGCGGCCTAATAAATCTTACTTTTGCACAATTTTGAGTTTTAACTATCAGGTATGAAGGAATGTTAATCAGAAAAATTGTTGACGAGATCACCAGAAAACTGAAGAGCACATGCGTAGACGTAGTCACCGAACAAGTAGAATTAGATTCAAGCATTCAAGAAATCAGTAATGATTTAAAGGTTCATGTTGGAAAAGATTCTCGATTGCAAGAAATTAGTACTCGTTTAGATATTGGAGGCCCAAAAGATGCTCACATTCAACCCCAAGGCCCACGGCCCACTGCTTTCAAAGTCAACAAAGCGTCGGTCAAGATAAAGAAGCGACCACCTCATGCAGTTGTGAAACGCTGCCGGACTGTGGTCATCCAAGCCAATCCTAGTGAGTTCAGGTCCTTAGTCCAACGCTTTACCAGCACTTCCTCTTCACCGTCCTCCGGTGATGGCGGCCTCTCACCAGCCGCAAGACTCGCCTCCATCAACAAAACAAGCCTTCATTCTTCTTCCACTTCAGATCACAAGAAGCCTTTGATTCCCACCATTTCTTCTCATGACGAAGACTTCATGGGAAGTATTTGTAATAATCTTGAAGATCTAGGAAGAGGAGAAGGAGGAGGAGGATTCCTGCAAATTGATGAAACGCGTCACTTTCCAGGCTTATTGTCTCCTGCCCCAGCCAGTTTGCCGCCTATCCCAAATGGGTTTTTCTCTCATGAGCATGACGGCGCCCTTGTGCCATCTCCAACTGGAGCAGGCCAAATCCAAAAATTGAGTTCTAGCCCAGATTGTTTACCGGCCAGGCCAAAATTTCCCCCAAGCCCAAGATAAAGCGGAATATAGCCCGAGATTCCAGTCGCACTCAAAATGGTGGAGCCGACGATCGGATGCTGAGCGAGCAGCCAACGTGAAAATGAAGCCCGAGATGGACCCCAGCTGATAGCTGCTATTGAAGGCAAGCTGTTGTAAGCTATCCAACGGCTTGATTGGAATTGCTTTTTAATTTTTTCAATTAAACTTCAAACGTGACTATATATCCAACAGCTGTAGTGCAATCTCATTGATTTATTTTCATAATTCGCAGGGAATTGGCAATCTCATTGATTTCTTCTCTACGCACAAAAAGCACAAGCGAATGGAATTGCATTGGATAAATTGAAAACACTTTCTCCTTGGGAAACTCACGTAAAGCTTAAAATAAGCTATGTTCAGCTAGCTGATGATTGCCCGAGAGATACATTGCTTGATATATCTTGTTTCTTCATTGGAATGAACAAGAACTATGTCATGCATTTATTGGACGGTTGTGGCTTTTCTCCAGTAATAGAAATGAGCCTTTTAACTGTTGGTGATTAAAAAAAAAAAAAACAAGTTGATGATGCATGGTTTGGTTCGAGACTTGAACAGAGAAATCGGACGTGCAAAATCTTTACATGGAAGGCCTAGTAGATTGTGGAATCATGAAATGTAAAACGCCTGCTGAGGAACCAATTGGTAACATTTGCTATCAGTTGTATTACATGCATGTAGGTAATGAAAGAGAAGTACACGTATATCCCACATCTAATAAATTTTATGCCTCTCATGTAGTTCATACATCCAATTCATGGCTTTTCTTCATGTGTATATGTGACATCTTTTTACATGCAAATAACCCCCTTCTTACTTTGCCCCTTTAATTTTTTTTTTCTTCTAACAGGAAACGGGGGAAATTGAAGGACTCACTTCAGATTTGCAAGAATCTGACGAGCGTAGCTTCAGTACAGAAGCATTTACAAGGATGTGAAGACGAGATTGGTCAAACTCAATTACATAAAGCTGACTGGTAGTTAATAGCATCTTTCGAAAGAGAACCTCGTTGGTATGGATTTCTTCTGGAGGTCATACCCGAAGATTTTAATCAAGAAAACCTCGTTGGTATTTAAATGGAGGGTGAATTAACAACTTCATTATGGCTGCCAAATATAATCATTCTATTAATTAACATCGGACAAAAAAACCAAGATGATGGACAGGGTTTTACCAGAACAAGAGGGAGAAAATTATGAATCTTTTATGTTAATTACAAATAAGATGATGAAACGGACATGCTTGTAGAGAAGAGAAGACAACATAATTATTTACTGGGTTAATCGTTTTATTAGTCCTTGAATTTAAACCCGATTTGCATTTGAGTAATTCAATTTTCAAAATGGTTCTCATGGTCCTTTAACTTTATTTTCGTTATGACAAATAGTCCTGCCGTCAATTTTGTTAACTTTTTTGTTAAAAGCGAGGGTAAAATGGTATTTTTGTATCAAAATTGATAAAAATATGAATAAAAAATTTTAAAAAAAGAAAATTAAAATTAAACTCTCTCTCCCCCTTTTTACTCAATTTCTACTCCCCCAAAACATGATTATTATTTTATTTTTTTTTGTTTTTTATTTGATTTGATTTAATTGTTATCTTATAGATATAATTTTTTATTCATTTTTTTGGTTTTAATATAATTTTACCCCTGCATTTAACAGAAAAAGTTAACAAAATTGACGGCAGGACCATTTGTCCAAAACAAACAAAGTTAAAGACTACGGAAATCATTTTGAAAATTGAGGTACTCAAATGCAAATCGGATCAAAGTTTAAGGACTAATAGAACAATTAACCCTTATTTACCCAAAAAACCACCACTTAACGACCCGGTCCTAAATAAATTGGTAAATATTAATTTATTCATAAAAAGACCATTTTGCCCATAGAATATTTTATTTGGTTTAAAGTTGACTTTTTGATCAGGAAGGAATTTGAGAATTCCGACTATACCGTTGCGTAGAGAAAGATGAGATGAGTCTGTAGACACGTAGTGAGCTCGAATTAGAGTTGTAACGAGAGAGATACAATCAAAATACCCTTAGTGGCATAACCGTAATTTTGGAAAAAAGGGTTTGATAAAAATCAGATTCTCTCTCAATCTCTCTCTCTCTCTCTCTCTCTCTCTCTCTCTCTCTCCGTAATTTTGGAGAAAAGGGTTTGATAATCAGATTCTCTCTCTCTCTCTCTCTCTCTCTCTCTCTCTGAAACTCCGGCCACCTGCCACGGCTGCGGATAGGACCGGTGCCAAAAGGACCGGCTCAGCCCCAGCGTTAAGGCCAGACCCTTCTCCGACATCGGCCGACGCTCCAGCAGCCAGAAAAAGCTGTGAAATGGCTGGTTTTTTGCCCAATTTTTGCCGACTTCGTTCTCCATCGTCCAGCCGCAGTTTTTGGTGCTCAAGGTATGGAAATTCATCCTTTCTTCATAATCTAGCTGATGGTTGGGTAGGATTTCATTAATTTTGAGCCTAGATTGTCTGATTTTCGAATTGGATTTTGGCCAATTTTAAGATCGCGATTCCGGCTACTTGCGATCAGTTTTTGGGGTAGGTCCAAGAACAAAAGTGGTTCCAAATAGGGTGTTACACCTAGAGTAGGAGTCTTGAGCCATGATTTTGAGTTTTTCTGTTGATGGGGTATCGCTTTGGACACCCACGCGCTGCCAGCGCGTGGGCACTGTATAAAAGGGGCATTGTGTCCCGAGGTGATCTGTTGGTCCTCACGAGCACGTAGATGTGCTCGGATTTCAATTTGGATACCGTTCGAGTATCGAACAGATTTCGCATATTGTGTGTTATCCGGGTTCGATAGGTTTGAACCGTTGGATCGTCTTGAAGTTAAAGTATGATAATCTAGACATCCTTAGGATCGTGTAGGATTCGACGGATTGTAGAACAGAGTCCCGAATACTATGGAAATGCCAACCTATGACTAGGTTTACAGCAACCGTCCAATCGTGCGATCGTGAGCGATCCGACCGTCCGATATGGACTAAACTTGCAGGACTAGTGTCCTAAACCTTGAACCCATATGAACTTTTGGATCAGAATTTGGAGGTCGTTGGCCCCGGGGCCCACTTGACCAAGTTTGGGTTAGTTTGACTCTTGGTTGACAGTGAGTCTTCCGGGGTAGTTTCACCCTCCCAGGAGGATTAAAATGACCATAAAGACAGGTCTTGATTGTTAGTTAAATTATTGTTGATTAGGTGGGTTTAGGATAGAAATTTATTGTTTTAAAATAGGGGAAATCGGAAATAAGTATTATTATTTAATGGGGGAAATTAATGTATATGTGTGTGTCTTTATATATATATATTAAAGATATAAAAAGGTTTGTTTTCACTGTGTAAGTACCACCCTGGGATTGTTAGGTCACATGTGGCGTTGAATTTTCCAATGTGTTGACAGACCCCATACGTGGCGTTAGATGTTTCGGGGTATGGGGAGATTATGTGATATGAGATGATAGGTCACACGTGGCGTAGGATTTTTCGACGTGTTAACAGACCCCATACGTGGCGTTGGATGTTCCGGCGTATAGGGAGATTATGTGATGTGATTGTTAGGTCGCACATGGCGTTGGATTTTCCGGCATGTGGACAGACTCCATACATAGCGTTGGATGTTCCGGCGTATGAGGAGCTTATGTGACATGAGATGAGAGGTCACACGTGGCATTGGATTTTTCGCGTGTTGACAGACCCCATACGTGGCATTGGATGTTCCAGCGTATGGGGAGATTATGTGATATGAGATGATAGGTTACACGTGGCGTAAGATTTTCCGGCGTGTTGACAGGCCCCATACGTGGCGTTGGATGTTCCGGTGTATGGGGTGTAAGATCTCACATCAACCAACGGAGAGGGGGTGCCTTATATGTGCACACCCGCATCCATCTAGCATGAGGCCTTTTGGGAGCTCACTGGCTTCGGAGTCGTAGGAACTCCGAAGTTAACCAAGTTGGAGGCTGGAGCAATTCCAGGATGGGTGACCACCCTGGGAAGTTGCTCGTGAGCTCCCAGAAACAAAACCGTGCGGGCAGTGAGGGAGGCCCAAAGCGGGCAATATCGTGCTACGGCGGAGTTGATCCCGGGATGTGACAATTTGGTATCAGAGCCACTCTGCCGTGTGGTGCGAGTGTGCCGACGAGGACGTCGGGCCCTTAAGGGGGTGGATTGTAAGATCCCACATCAACCAACGGAGAGGGGGTGATGTGCCTTATATGTGCACACCAGCATCCATCTAGCACGAGGCCTTTTGGGAGCTCACTGGCTTCGGAGTCGTAGGAACTCCGAAGTTAAGCGAGTTGGAGGCCAGGATGGGTGACCACCCTGGGAAGTTGCTCGTGAGTTCCCAGAAACAAAATCGTGCGGGCAGTGAGGGAGGCCCAAAGCGGACAATATCGTGCTACGGCGGAGTTGATCCCGGGATGTGACATTGGGAGATTATGTAATTATTAGGGAGATAAATTAAAGATTATATCGGTGAGTTGTGACCTAAAGTAAATGGTTTTAGGGAAAGAATTACCTGTGGCTTAATCCCTCAGCAAGGGTAAGTAGGCAGCCTAGGATAGTGCCTAGGTGCGGCCATAGGTGCGGCCACGGGCTAAACTTTACTTATGTTGAATAATTTGAGAAAGTTAGATGAGGTAAACTGCGTTTGGCATTCATAATTATTATTGGAGTTTATTAAATGCATGGTTTATTTTCATTATTTGATTTAAGAGCTTGGTAGGTGGTTTTGTTTCGAATTATTTGAAGGCCGGAGGCCGTTATGTGAATTGCATGTTATTACATTGTGCATGCTGTCAGTTGTGGATATTAAATGTGTTTTATGCAGGTTGAAATTCTGGGAAATGTTCAATTTACAAGGGAGACTGTCGAAATTTCGGTAGAAAGTCTCGTACCCTTATTCCTTTTTGGGAAAAGAGGATATAGTTTCAGAAGTGGGCCCGACATCAAGGTGATGTCGGTGATGGCGGGAATTCCACAGGATTCGTCTCGGGTTTCGAAAAATTCGGGGCGGTTGCTGTCAATAGCCACTTCATCCATACTTCTTCAGATGCTTCTTCACGCACTTCACTCATTCGCTTTCTTTTTTGAGGCATCAAGTTGCCTTGCGGTTGCAAGTAAACTTTCTTTCCTGACAACCAAGGTCTAAAATATCGATGATATCGGAAATATCGGTAGTCTAAAAATATGGAAATTTCGATGGAAATATCAGGATATTATCGATATCGATAAAAATTGAATAAAAACCACGGAAATTGTAAGAAAAACTTGGAAATTTTTATTGAAACTTTGGAGAATGTTTATTTAGTCAATGATCTATGAGTTTATCACAAAAAATAATATAAGAAAATGCATTGCATGATGGATTAACTAATTTAAGTAAATTATACAGCAAGCGGGCAAACACTTTGAGTGTAAAAAATATGTAATAATTAATGAAAAAAGATTAAATACACCGTAATCATTTATATATAATGATTTACTATAATATTTTACACTGTATACGTTGCATGGTAAGATACATGAGTGACTTAGTACCACATAGAGTTCCTACGAGGTTCAAATTTTTCACTATCTTCATCATCTGTATGTGTAGAGTAAGTGTATTGTGAAGAATAGTCATCAAATGATAAATCCCCAAAATAGTTTTGCATGTAATTGTTAACATACCACTAATTGTTAACATATCACCCATATAAATATAAATATTTTAGCATATTATCACAAAAACATAAGTGATATGGTGTTTAAGGTGTTGGAGGAGTAAAATGGGAGGGGTTCATATCCCTCCCCTTTGTGCTTTTTTCTCCCCTTTTTCCCTTTTTTTTTTTAAAACTTTTTTTTCCTTAACATTGATATTTTCGATATATTAGCGATATTACACCGATATTCTGACAAAATATTGTTGAAATGTGAGCGAAATTATCGACATCAATATTTTTCGATATTATTGTCGATATTTATACGATATGTACATGGCTCGAAATATCCTCGATATTTCCTCGATATTATCAATATTTCAGACTATGCTGACAACCGTGTCTTTTTCCGTATGAGGTTATGCGAGGGTTTGCTTGGCCACGCGTCATCATCAAACGCTTCTTCAGACTATTCACTCCTTCGCTTTCCTTTTTGAGGCATCAAGTTGCCTTGCAGTTGCAAGT
Source organism: Prunus dulcis (assembly GCF_902201215.1). Classification (NCBI taxonomy): domain Eukaryota; kingdom Viridiplantae; phylum Streptophyta; class Magnoliopsida; order Rosales; family Rosaceae; genus Prunus; species Prunus dulcis. The sequence continues at coordinate 41,288,589 of NC_047650.1, forward strand.
TAACTTCCTTTACCGACAACCGTGTCGTTTTCCGTACGAGGTTATGCGAGGGTTTGCTTGGCCACGCGTCATCATCAGTATCAGGATATGTATATGGTTTAGACTCCCATTCCATCTCATGTACCTTACCTGCATGTATAGAAACACTCTCTTCTAGACAGAGTCCTGTTTTCTTCAACTTTAAATGCTTCTTGCCCTCTTCTCTTAAGAATTCTGCGCGAGCATGAACCTTGTCCCCGCCTTTCAGATTGAGAACATTGTTTGGTATACGTCCAAGCCAGAGATAATCTTCATGGGGAGTCACTCCAGAGACGGTCATTGGAAATATGGAAAATGCAGTGCGCTGGGTACGATTCGCAACTGTCAAATAAAGTTTCCCACTAGAGTCCGAGTCGTCTGAGGAATAAATGACGCACACAGTCAAGGCACCTATGCCACAATTCGGCACATCGATATAGACAATTTCATTCTCATTGACCACAGCTGTGAACCACGAAGGAATATCATTTCCAGAGAAGAAAACGCCACCCCCTCCGCTCGTGGCCCATTCCTATAGCATGTGGAGCAAGTTTTGCATAAGCAATACAAATCTTGAATGTGCGTGAATGTATGCATACGAGTCGGATAAAGATAGAGATTACCTTTAGCACACCCTCCTTAAACCGAGCACTGAGATTGGTGCAGCCTTCCATATGAATCGTTTCCGTGGAGTGTAACAAGGCACCCAAGTCTGAAATATCCTTGAGTTTTCGGCAGTCCTTCAGATCCAATTCTCTCATACTCAACCTCTTTGGAAAATATTTAATGCTTTCTAGTGCAGTGCAGTAATTCGCTTTCAGGAATTTCAAAGTCTTTGGTAAATCACTGATTCGTCTAAGGTTTTTGCAATCATTTAAAGTTAACTCTTCAAGTTCGGAAAGAGAACTGAGCCAAGGTAGCCAATCGAAACCATTTCCATCCAGACGTAAAATTTTTAAAGAACGTAGAAAACAAAGCTCATTAACAACTTTATGTTCAGTTAAGTTGCAGTACCCAAGATCTAACAATTTAAGCTTGTCCAACCATCTCATCATGGAATAGCGATCCCATAACAAACGCTTACAGCCTCTGAGTATCAATTCCTCGAGATTTGGGAGTCTTGAAAAGTTGGGTAATTGTTTCAGGCAAGCGGAATGGCTGAGATGAAGACACTTCAACTCCGAAAGAAACTGTTAGACAAAACGGAAAACAAAAATCAAAATTCAAATAGAAGTGAGAAAGCATGGAGGAACGGATTAATGAATTGGTTGAGGTTATGATTATACTGTACCACGTGGGAATCCTCCCAAACTCGTATGAGCTTGCTATGGCTCATGTCAATAGCAACTAGGTTTTTTTGATAAAAGTCTTTTGGTATGACCTCCAGAGGAAATCCATGCCAACATAACCATCTTAACTCTTCGGAAATATGCTTGTAGCTTCCAGTCAGCTGTACATAATTGAGTTTGAGCAATCTCAATCTGCACATTCTTCTAAATGCTTCTGTACTGAAGCTAGGATCCTCAGATTCTTGCAAATCTAAAGTGAGTGCTTCAATTTCCTCTGTTCCCTGTTAGAAGCAAAAAAGAAAATGAAAAAGACAAAAAGAAAGAAGAAAAGGGAACGAAGTAAGAAAAGGGTACCCCTGGAAAGCCATATAATTCAATAAAAAGATTTTGAGATAATTCAATAAAACCAGTTCCTCTCTTCTCTATCTACCCAAAGTTTACAATTTATATACATGCCATTTTTAGTTAACTAGCTCATGCGCTATTGTAACATTGGGTTATACCAGTGACCCATTTGACTACATTATTTTTTTCTTAGGTACCAAATTGAAATTTTGTGTAAAACCCAGTAACCAAAAAGATCTTTAACAATTATTTTAATGCCGCTCTCTCAGTTTACTTAGCGAAAAACTACTGGTATATCTATATAAATTGTAAACGTTGTGTTACACAATGATCAATTTTGTTACTCAGTGATAAATGGATATTTAACCCCCCGAAATCTAATATGTATACACGACATTGTATTGTATATTGTTGGCACGTCCAAGGCATTAAATTTATTAGATGTAGGATATGCATAAACTTCTCTAACTACCTGCATTTAAACAATCAGATTGTGAATGTACTTACAGATTTGTTCCTCAATACGTCTTTTACATCTTCCTGATGCCACAATCTACTACGTTCTCCAGCGATGTTAGGGGATTGTGCACGTGCAATTTCTCTGCCCATGTCTCGAACCAAATCATGCATCATCAACTTGTTATCTTCACCAACAGTTAAGAGGCTCTCTTCAAGGAGGACACTCAGTCCTATTACCGGAGAAAAGCCACGACGGACCAATATTTGCATGACATAGTTCATGTCCATTCCAATGAAGAAACATGATATATCAAGGAATGCATCTCTCAGGTAATTATCAGGTAGCTCATCATAGCTTACTTTAAGCTTTTCGTGAATTTCCTTAGGAGGAAGACTTTTCCATTTATCCAATGCATTTCTCCATTCTGTTGTGCTTCCATTGTATAGAGAAGAGCCTAAAACTTTCAGTGCTAGTGGCAAACCACCACAGTAACCAACAACTTCGCTTGAGAGTTCAAGAAATCCTTCACTTGGACAACGACGTTTAAAGGCATGCAAACTAAGTAGCTCAAGAGCTTCTACTTCATTCATTGCTTCAAGGCAACATATCTTATCCACTTCAATCATCTTTAGCAAATGTTTTTTTCTTGTTGTTATAACAATTCTACTTCCTCGACCAAAGGAGTCACGTTTAATAGCTAATGCCTTTAGTTGGTCTACATGACAGATATCATCAAGTATAACAAGTACCTTTCTTCTTTGAAGTCTTTTCTTTATCTCGTCCATCATTTCACCCACATTGTTTCCTTCTACCTTGGTCAATTTGACGATATCAAAAAGAAGTTGTTCTTGAAGATCAACCAGTTTCCTTTCCCTCATGTTTTGAAGGAAACTATTAGCTTCAAAACTAGGATGATACTTGTTGAAAATTGCTTCTGCAACCGTTGTTTTACCCATTCCGCCCATACCCCAAATTCCAATTATGCGAACATCATTTGATCCTCCAACATCTAAATGAGTACTAATATCTTGCAAGCGAGAATCTATTCCAACTTGAACTTGTATATAGTTACTAATTTCTTGCTTGCTAGATTCTATTCCAACTATGCCTAAGCATGTGCTCTTCAATTTTCTATTGATATCGTCAATAATTTTCCTGATAAACTCTCCTTCATACCTGGTAGATAAAATCAAAATTGAGAAAAAGTAAGATTAAATTAAATTGAACTAATATCTTATTTAGAAATTGGTGAACCAAACTTTTAATATCCTACTAAAATTTTGTAAACTTCACTGAAAACATTACTAGAAATATAATTGAGGTGTACTATGTTGATCCTGATCCATGTGAATAGATCAGAGTTTCTAAGCTCTGCATTACACTTGGATCAAAGATGGGTCGGGAATAACATTACCAAAATGAAGAAAAAAACAATGAAATGGAAATAAGTAATTACCCATCAATCTTGCTAAAAACAAGGCTGTCCAGACCTGCAGCTTCAGTTAGAGACTTTCTCCACGACTGTATCTTTTCTTCCTTATCTTTAACTCCATGGAAGCGTTCTTCAAGTGTCTGAAATGCTTCTGCAAAACTCTTAGTTTGTTCCCTAACATCACTAAGATCAACATCGTAGAAAATTGGCAAAACGATTTGCCCCAGTGTTCTTCTACACTCCATGATCTTCTCCAGCTCCTCAAGACACCATATGGAATCCGCATACCTCCTTGAGAAGATGATGACAGAGATCCTGGCCCGCTCGATTATTTGCTTGAGTTCGTCTGGAATAATTTCTCCTCTTATTTCATTCTCGTCAATAAACACGTCGACTCTAGCATGTTTTAACCTCCAGTAGAGGTGGTCGGTGAAGGTCTTGCGTGTGTCTTCACCTCTAAAGCTCAAGAACACATCGTACATCTCATCGTCTGAGGAGCAGGATGATGAGGATGAGAAGGTTGGAGAGGAGGCTTCAACGGCTGTACTGGTATCCATTACTTGTTCCTTCAGACTCGTCTGCTGAGCAAGTTTTTCTTCTGATTAGTTTTCTAGAAAAAGGTTTTGCGTTAGAGGGCTAGATCTGAGTGTTCATTTACGATGTAGCCCCCATATTTCTTCTTTGACTTATTTATATCAGGCGAAAAAAAAAAAAAACATACTTCTGCTTTGAGTTATTAATATCAGAAACAAAATTGTACAGCAAACTAAATTTTATTAGCATTACTTCATTATAAAAAAATGTCATTAGTTGTAGCAATACATAAATCACTTCGTTAAAAAAAATAAAATATAAAAAAATTCTACGTATAAAAGAGAGGAAGGAGAGGGATTGAACAGAGACAAGAACAATTTTGAACAGATGGAAGGTTTTTGCATAAGACGCAAGAGGAATGGCAAAAAAAGAAAAGAAAGTAAAACATTAATTGAGTTTGGGACAGAAAAAAAATAGTTGGGGAGTAAAAAGGCTGGCACGAATGTAGAGATGGGATGAGAGAGAAATTTTATTTTTTTGGTTGATTTTTTTTATTAAAATAAATTATTAAAAAGTTTTTAAAGAAGATTGGCATGTGGCAGTATTCTATTGGCTTGGGATAATGAGTTGGAAAACTGACCTGGCATACCTGTGCCAGGAAAGTTTTTCTCTTGCCTTAGAGCATTCAGGAGTGTATAAATTCAAGGGTGTAAAGCCACTTTTACATCCCCTTTACATCTCTGGGGGTATAAATATTTTTTTTGTTCCAGTAGGGGGTGTAAATTCGAGGGTGTAGCCGTGGGTCCCAACCTTTTATACTGACTTTTCTTCATTTTTTTTCTCTTTTTTCTGGTGGGTCCCGCCTGCAATAGATGTAAATATACATTTTATTTTACATCCCCATTGTGGTGTATATTTACATCCATTTACATCTCTCCATTGGAGACGATTTCGGTGACTCGATGTGTATATTTAACATACACTCCCTCACTGTGGATGCTCTTAGAACCTCAAATTAATTATCATAATGGCTCGATGCAATGAATGAAGGCTTTTGTGTGGACTGAAACGAGGACTTGACTTGACTAGGGTGTTGGTGAGATGTCCTAGTCCTATTATGATATTTCTTTCTTATTCTATTAGGATTTTATTTATTTCTTTTTCTATAGATATTATGTAATTAGGACTTTTATTATTTCCTAGTATAACCCTACTAGGGTTTGTAACCTTATATTATAAATACCTCATTTCGGAAAATGAAATATATCAGAAAATATTCTATCCATATTATTTGACTTTCACATTTTCATATCATTTGTGTAAAACACAAACCTCTATCAAGAACAATCCATGGATGCCGCCAGTACATCACTTGAAGCCTCCTCTTCATCCTCACCATCCAATTCCTCAAAACATTGGAAATACGAAGTGTTCTTGAGCTTTAGCGGTGAAGACACACGCAGGACCTTTATAGACCACCTCTATTGTACATTAAAAGACAACGGGATGACCGCTAGATTGATGAGAACTAACTACAAAGAGGTGAAAATATATCAGAAGAACTAAAGCAAGCAATCGAACAGTCTAGGATCTCTCTCTGTCTTCGTCTTCTCAAATGGGTATGCAGATTCCACATGGTGTCTTAGGGAGCTGGAGAAGATCATAGAGTGTAGAAGAAGAAGACTTAGCCAAATGGTTTTGCCAATTTTCTATGATGTTGATCCTGCACATGTTAGGAAACAAATTGGTAGTTTTGCAGAAGCATTCCAAAGACATGAAGTGAACTTCCAAAGATAAGGGGTAAATTACTCAAATGGTCCTCAAATTTGTACTCGATTTACATTTTGGTCCCTTAATTAAATTATTCGTTCAAATAGTCCATTAACTATATATTAATCGCTCTATTGGTCCTATCGTTACATTCTGTCAATGTTGCTGTTAAATATAAGGGCATATTGGTCATTTTGTACGTTAAATAAATAAATACTGAAAATTGAAATAAAAACTCTCTTTCTCTCTCTCTCTCTCTCTCTCTCTCTCTCTCTCTCTCTCTCTCTCTCTCTCTCTCTCTCCGAATTTAAGCTTAATGTAAATGATTTTTATTATGGTTGTTCAAATAAAATTGGTAGTTTTTCTCTTTATTTAATTAGCGTATGTTTTCAATCTATTTATAGGTTCAGTCAAGCTTTTCCTATAGTTTGGTAAAAACATTCATGCTTTTGAGTGAGGAGTAAACTATTAGAATAGAGTAATGATACACTCACCACATTTTTATCCCACATTTCTATACCACATGATGTGGCATGTCCATGCTACATCAATTAAATCAATTAAGTATATTTTAATTAAGACACTTAGAAAAACAAATACTGGAATAAATCATAAAAGAAAAGAAAATATTAAATAATTTTAATTGATGTGGATGTCCATCTTAGCTGCCACATAACATGGTATAAGAATGTGGTAAGAGTAGCATTATTCTTTGTGAGTATAGTTCGTAAGAGCATCCATAATGGGAGGGTGTATTGTTAGGGGCGTAAAGCCACTTTTACATCCCCTTTACACCTCTGGGGGTTGTAAATGTAATTTTTGCTCCAATAGGGAATATGTAAATCTAAAGATATATAATTGATTTCTTTCACCTTTTTTGCTATATGTCCCACTTTTGTCCATTTTTTCACATTTTCTCATGTAGGTCCCCACATGCAAGAGATTTAAAAAAAGATGTATATGTGCATCTAAATTTGCATATCATGGTGGTTATGCAAATTTACACTCGTTTACACATCTCCATTACGGGTGATTCCGATAACAAAGGATGTATATTTAACATACACCTCATTATACACTCTCCCACTGTGAATGCTCTATGTGTGACTTGTCTGGGGTTTGTAGTAGGTGTACCTTTGCGGAGCAAACCGAATTTCTGAGATAAGTAGAGTCAGCTTGTGATGGATGTTTGCAATTGCTTCGCCACCATTTTTCTCAGGCAGCAGAGTCAGACTTGCAAGATGTGGGGCAGATTGCAAGGCAAGCTGGTAATTTAAATTGGATTTTGGATATTTTGATTAACAGATAGATTGCTGAGGATTTCTTAAAAACATGGGTATCTCAAACTGAATTATCTGAGGCACATTCCAAAGTGGTTGCAATTTATAGGTACGAAGTTAGCAAAGTTACTACTCGTCTCTTTGTTGGGCTTGTTGCAGAGAGACGAGTAAGGAAGAAGAAGGAAAAGGAAGAAGAAGGAAAAAGAAAAAGAAGGAAGAAAGAGAATAGAGAAGAAATCATGATTTTATATTTTCTTTATTATTATTTTTTTGGTATTGTCTTTTTAAAATGACAAACTTACCCATTAACAGAAAATTAGATGGAAGTCTAAAAACTTGACGACATGTGCTAAATTGACCATTTAAAATAGTCTGAGAGTGCAAAGGACCCACTAGTGTAGTGGTTTGGAGTATTTACTCCCTCAGGCAAGGTCCTGGGTTCGAGTTCTAGCATCCATGTTGTGTGTATAAGTTTAATAATTTAGGGGGTATTTGGCAGTTTACCTTTTTATTTTTGGGGTTTTAACTGTAGATGTTTGTGAACTTTATCCTGAGGAATAACAATTGAGTCCTAAATTTTATTTTATTTTTGGCAATTACATTGTAAACTCAACAATTAGTTCCAATTGGGTCTTGTCATGATAGTCCGTCAATTTAACCTTCGAAATGAGGGCTAAAAGTGTAATTTCTGTTCCTCAACCCTTTCTTCCTCTTCTACCTCCTGAACCTTTCACCACCATAGCCATCACTACCACCATCACAAGAACTTTTCTCAACCAAAAAATTTCGGCATCCTTGCCGCTCTAGCGGAACAAGAGCCCTTACCTTCCAATCACCAACCCTACTCCTAAGTCTGCAAATTAAGTGATTTTGCTGATGACGCAGGGTGCTCGTGGCAAGTCGCTTCATTCCCTCAAGGTGACAAATCACAGTCATTGGATTCATTCATAGAATTATGAGGAACCCAAATTGGCACCTAAATTCTTTAACTTTTGATCTGCCAAATAATGAGAAGAAAAAAAAATATATGAGAGGAAAAAATATATATGTTCTTTGTTAACAATTGAAGATGAAACCATGGTCTTCTCTCCCCGGCCAAAAGTCCAATATGCCCCTAACAACAATGTATCTTCTGGACACTATTGATAATATGTATCTTAATGTGGTTTTTTTAAAAATGATTTATGTATCTTAATGTGTTGATATTATAATATTGTAATTATGTATCATTACTGTATCTTCATGTGCTGATAATAATGTGAGTAGTATAGATATGAGTGCTGTTAGTACCACTTTGCAAAATCCAAGGGGATATGTCGAATAGTAGTGTAGTTCGGAAGTCTGAGTGTTATATTCATAGAGAGCAATAAATAAAAAATAACAGAGCTGAAAAAGAACAATTTTGATTGATAGAATTTGATTTAATGAAAATTTAATTGATTAAAACACTAAGGCATCGGGTTCCACTTTCAACATAAGCATGCAATTCATATTAATTTGATCTATAAAAGATGATTCATAAAAGTAATTATTCAAATATTTAAGACTCTTTTTAAGCTTTCTTGAGAAATATTTTAAGCATAATCGGTACCATTTGGCGACAAAATATCAAAAAATAATCTTTACTCATTCTAATGAGTAATGCTACACTTACCACATTTTTCTTTCTTAACAGCTTTCAAATAAACCCCTTCAATCACCTCTTTATTACTATCCTACCCCCTTCCCGCTGTAACTATTTTTCCTTTCCGAAATTTCCTTCCGTGCCCTCTACGCATAGACAACAGGCAGCGGAGCTGAATCAATCTATATGTGCGAAGCTTTAGGACGCAGTGGTTGCTCAATTCATCAAGAACACTGTAAGAATTTTATGTTTAATTCTTTAATTTTATTATTACGTCCTGAACCCTAACTCGCCTATGAAAAATGTTCTAAGTCTAAATTGTTTTCGGCTACTGCAATTCCTAGGGATTGAAAATTCAGAATTTTCATATAGGTCCATAATGTCAATTCGATTAATTTTGCTTGGCATTTAAGCAAATTCCGTACTTGAATTTGGTAAAAGGATTTCAGTGTTTTTCTTGTTTGAATCTTATTATCTTCTGCTCAGTTTAATACCTGAATCATGAACTGAAAATGAATAACCTCATGTGTACTGGAAATTCTTTTACTTAGTTTGAGATATTGTGCTCTGTTTTTTTTTTTTTTTTTTTTTTGTTTTTTTTTTTTTTTTTTTTTTTTTTTGTTTTGTTTTGTTTTTTTTTTTTTTGTTTTTGTCCTTGATATTGACTACTTTGATTATTCTTTCTCTTTCTAGTTTCCTTCACTGAAATTTTCATAGACAACAAGTGATTTGGTTGCTGCAACTGGGACTTGGGAACTTGTGGTGACCAAGAAAAAAAACATTCTGTTGATTACAGCACCGATGAATACAACGTCGTTCTTGGACAAGCAGATAATGGATCTCTCGCAAGGATCATCGCAGCAGAATGACTTCATCGGCCTGATGAACCATCCCCAAGAGGTGGAACAGCAGGTGGGCTACGGTAATGGGCTTTCCAAGAACGAAAAGATCTTATCCGACTATTTCCAGTCCATTCGTCCCATCATCGGATCTTCTTTCCAGTCCCCAAATATTGATGCCAAACATAATCTTGGAGGTGGAGGAGAAGGATCCACTAGGGCATGGAACTCCTCCGAGTCAAAGTCCAACACTACGTCTCCTATCAGAGTAATTAACCTGCCTCGGAATCTCACTCTTTATCTTTCTTTGTCCATACAGTTACCGGTTAGTGTTCTAGGGATTTGATAATTGTGTTTATTACCATGCTAGTGAGATTGTCTGATAATGTTTTTTATTAGCATATTGTAAATTTGCATGATATATTTCAGGCTTCAGCAGTTAAATGTTTTGTAAGTTACTGTACTCGAATTTCCTGAGGGCAGTGCATGAACTAGGCGATAGAGTTTTGAATGATTTTGTTGCCATTTATTAGAGAGTAGATTATTTGCAGATGATGCTTTCAAAAGTGTTGATGCCTATCATAATGGGCTTTTTTTATCCAAGTCTTGTACAGTTAGAAAAGGGTACAAATCAAATAAAAACTTGGGGGCTTATCGGAATGGTTTTGCCCTCTTTACATTGCTCCCCTTTTTCCAGTATAGTAGCCTTCCCTTGGTTTTCTAAATAGACCTTTCTGCTGTGTAGTAGACTTTAGGTAGTTATTGCTGATTGATAATTGAATGTGAGCTTGGCATTTACTTTATTTACACTGATATAGTGCTACTCTTTCCAATTTTTATACAGAATTATGGTTCTCTGGATTCCATTAAACCGTCAGAGCTTATTTTAGACAAGGACCAAAATGTTCCTGATGCTACAATTGTGTCAGAGATTGACCGCACCATGAAGAAGCATGTCGATAGTTTACTTCATGTGTTGGAAGGTGTTAGTGAGAAACTAACACAACTAGAGAGCAGAACCTGCCACCTTGAAAATTCTGTAGATGATTTGAAGATATCTGTGGGAAACAATCATGGGAACACTGATGGAAAGATGAGACAGTTGGAGAATGTTCTTAGAGATGTATGTTGCCTCTTTGCCCTTCTTTTTGGTGTGAGCTCGACATATTGCCTTGCATTTGGTATTTTAGCAATCAGATGACTTCTGTTCAACTGGAAATCTTATAAACCATTGGCAGCATGAGTGAGATAGATGCAGGAACACCATTAGTTATTTCCTTTTCTCTATTTGTTACGGTATCTCTCCTTGTGATTCCAGAACTATGTAGAGTGTGAAGCAGGGTTACGCATTGCCCATGCTTTCACCAAATCTGAAAAGCTTAAAATCTTCAATCTTGTAGACATTTAAATTGTGTTGGGTGGGGTAGAATTTGACCCCTAAAAGATGACTCCAATAATGAATGTCTTAGAGCAAGGTGTTGTCAATAAGGTCACTTGCCTGTTTGTGAAGGTGCAAAAAAGCACTAAGTTTATTAAGCATGAAAACTGACATTTGTTTATTATCATACCAACATATGTGTTTATGCTACTCTTTTCTTTATTCTGCTAATGTGGTTATTCCTTTTCACTGGTTCATTTGGTTATTGTCAATATCACACACAGGTGCAAACAGGTATTCAGGTATTGAAGGATAAACAAGCAATAGTAGAGACCCAGCTCCAGCTTGGGAAGACGCAGGTATTAAATTCCGAGGTAGGCACTCAATCGCAAGTTTCTGGGCAGACAGTAGCTTCTGAATCTACGCAAGCTCACCAACAGCCTCCTCACCCTGTGAATCTTCCATCTTCACTTCCTGCTGTCTCTCCACCAAATGCTCCTCCCCAACCTATGTTCCAAAGTGTACTACCTTTAGTTCCGCCTCCAAATCAGTTTTCTCAGAACCAGATGCCTCCTGTCCCTCAGCGAGACCCTTATTTTCCAGCACCTGGTCAAACTCAAGAAGCCCCAAATCAGCAATACCAGTTACCTCCAAGTCAGCAGTCACTCCCCCCTCCTACAGCAGCACCGCATCAACAATTTCAACCTACCACTCAACCACAGCATTCTCAGCCACCACCTCAGCTGCCTCAACAGCACCCTTCACTTGCACCTGTTAATCCCTCTCAACTCCGGCCTACATTAGGCCACCATGCGGAAGAGACACCTTATGTTCCTTCCTTAAGTTACCCAACCAATCCTCCCCAGCCACCTTATCAGACACCCAGTGGGCTCCCTCCCTCCCAACAGTATTATGGTCCAGGTTCCCACGCCTATGAACCACCATCTAGCAAATCCAGTACAGGATTTTCTTCTGGGTATGGTCCTCCGTCTGCGCTAGGTGAGACATATCATTACGGTGGATCACTTCAAGATGACAGTTCCTCAATGAAACCACGAATGCCTTCTTCTGCCACAGCTCACAGTGGAGGAATTGGTTACCCACAGCTCCCAGTTGCTCGAGTATTGCCTCATGCATCGCCTACCTCTTCTTGGGTGGGCGGTTCTTCAGGTTCAGCTGGGACTGGAAACAAGGTTCCCATTGATGATGTGATTGATCATGTGACAACTATGGGTTTTCCAAGAGACCATGTTAGGGCGACGATTCGGAAGCTGACAGACAATGGCCAAGCAGTTGATGTGAATGTGGTGTTAGATAAGCTGATGAATGACGAGGAAGTCCAGCCGCCTAGAGGTTGGTTTGGCCGGTAGTACAGTGTGCTTGGTTCAGATTTCTGTACAGGAAGTATTACTTGTTTCTACATCCTCTTTTCTGTGGACATACATCTCTGTGAATTTAGATGGTAAGCCCCTTCACGTGCTTTGCGCTTTGCTTGTACTGTCTTTCTGAAGGATCTACATTCCCTGCGCTTGTTTTGAACCTGTTTTCTTGCTTGCCCAGCTCCCGTTAGTGATTACGTCTCTTCATCTCACTGTGTATTGACTCGTAATAATCGAAATTTGATCGCTGAGTTGCGCCTTGTGTTTTTTTTTTTTTTTTTTTTGGGTACATAATTGTATGATCTCTTTTCCTTCAATATCTCTTTTCTTCTTCTTTTTTGTTTGTTTTTATTTTTATAAATGGTCTAAAACTCCAAAAATTAGAATGCCGAATTAGAAACAAAACTTGGAATACTATCTAAACGCCAACGAAAAATTATATTTGTAAAGCGGACAGAGTACTCCTGTTGATGTGGAAAATAAACCACACTAATTTCAACGCCAAAAATTATATTTCTGCAGTTGTTACCAATACAAATATAAGACCCAGCACCACCAAGTTACTTAATGAGTCAGATTTGCAATTTTCTTCTTCCTAAAATACCCTTACTAATTTATTATAGCATGATATAGTGGAGGAGGAGACGTTTTTGTTGTTTTTTCAATAATGCTACAACACTAACTTGCTTACCAATTTTTTAATACCAACGTATGTGGAACATAATATGGACGGCATAATATGGCCGTCCATGTTATTTGCCACATTATCATCTCTCGAAACTTGGAAGGTTCAATTCTTTAAAGGGCAAGGTGCTTGCAAATTATTTTCTTCATCCTGGTAGTTGTTAATTAGCGCTTTGTCATCCCTGCTTCTAATCCATGAGGGCTCTCCAGCAGCGGCATCTCCCCAAACCACTCCCTCGCTAGTGACATGACACGTTAAATTAACTCACGTAAATTTTGAGTTTCATCGCGTCGGCTGTCTGGAGGACGATTACCAAACGCTAATTGGTGCTCACAAACCTTTTTACTGTCTACCAAAACGGTTATTGACATAGATCTGGCTTCCTCGTTGCATTCCAAACTTCTTGATTGGCAGCGATTACACAGGTTTGCTTTCACAATTTTTTTCACATTATCCATGGGTGGACAACGGCAATTTAGCAGGTTGGTTGGTGCTTCAATTACTTGAATGCGAGGGGAGATGAGATTTGATAGGGGAAATTTGCCACGCATAGAAACCTTTTGTTTGATGGCCTATATAAAAGAAGCAAAATCAATTCAGATGAGATATGTTAGCAATCCTTTTGTTTAGTATAATTAGTTCCCTTTTTCCATACTACTACTCAAACAACATCATAACCTGAACTAAAATCCTCATTGACTACAGAATCAGCATCTTTCATTAGCTCAGTTAATCCATCCAACAGAAGGTAAATGTCATTTCTCAGCTCATTTGTTGTGTCCCCCACCAAAAACAGGGAGAATCCATCGCCCACATCAACCCAAGCACAGCCAGGAGCCTTCCTCACACCCAAGTCCCTCATGAAAGTCCTCACTCTCGCTAGCTTGTTCCAACAACCAGCAGCAGCATACATGTTAGCAATTAACACGTAGTAACCAGAATTTTCAGGTCTCATTTCCAACAGCTTCTCGGCTGCCCATTCCCCTATATCTATATTTCCATGGATCCGACAAGCTCCAAGAAGAGTAGCCCACATTGCAGAAGTTGGCCTGTAAGGCATCCTTGTGATAATCTCCTTTGCTTTGTTTAGTAGACCAGCCCTCCCGTAAAGATCAACCATGCAAGCATAGTGCTCCAAACGGGGAGTTATACCGTATACACTCACCATCTTTTCAAATAGCATTTGGCCTTGGATTACAAGACGAGAATGGCTACAAGCTGACAAAATTGAAACCATGGTTACATGATCAGGTTTGATGTGTAACATGTTCATCTCTTCAAATAACTTCAATGCAGCTTTTCCCTCACCCTGGACTCCATATCCTGCAATCATTGAATTATAAGTTACTTCATCTCGCTTAGACATTGAATCAAATACTCGTTTAGCTTCTAAAATTTTGCCTGATCTGGCATACATGTCCACAAGAGCATTCCACAGAAGTAAATAATCATCAAACACTACACGTTTTGTTATGTAGCAGTGGAACTCCTTCCCGTGTTGAAGATTCGCTACCCGAGCACAGAGGGGAAGGATGCTGGCAATTGTAATGTAATTAGGTTCAATTCCAGAACACATCATCTCCCTAAATAAGAATGAAGCTTCCTCAGCTCGGTCCATGCGGGAATAACCAGAAAGCATGGAGTTCCAAGTAATTATACTTCTATCTTCTACCAATTGAAACAAACCATAGGCTTGCCTAAGGTCTTTGCACCTGGAATACATCGTAATTAATGCATGTTTAACATTATCATAGCCATCCCAACAACCACGAATTGCAGAACCATGAATCTCCTTCCCTAACTTAATGACTCCAAGGTGGGAACAAGCACTCAAACCAATAATCAATGATACCGAGTCCAATAAAATACCACAGATTCTCATTTGAGAAAGCAACTCAAGTGCACCCTTGAAATTGCCTGTCCTCAAGCATCCTCCAGCTATGGTATTCCAAGTTAAGATATCAACTCCAAGACCCTCCATCCGCATGCTTCCAAACAGCTCAAATGCTTCCGTCCACATGCCCTTGGAGGCATAACCAGATATCATTGCATTCCAAGAGATCTCATCCCTTGTGGGCATTTTGTCAAACAAGTGACGAGCAACATCCACAAGCCCAAATCTCCCATACATGGAGACCAATGAATTATGCACAAATAAATTCCAATCCTGACAACTAGCATTGATTGACTTATGCACCTCCCTCCCAAACCCTATATCCAATTTTTCACCACATGCCTTGAGAACAGATGGGTAAGTGAAACTATCTGGTCTAATCCCCTTATTTACCATTTGTTTATACGTAGAGAGAGCCTCATCCAAAAGTTCATTTTTAACATATGAAGAGATGAGCACATTCCAAGGAAGAGGATGCAATATATTTGAATTCTCAATGACAATATGAGCATCAACATGGAGATTAAATCTTGAGTAAAGAGTAACCAGCTTGGAAACCAAAATGGGGTGTCGCTCAAAACCCAATCTGACAATATGTGCATGAAGCTGTTCACCCTGTGGGAAAGATTTATGGTTGGCGCAAGACAAGAGAAGAGAAGAGATGGGATGCAAGATAAGGTCACAAGAAGTAGCAGAAGAGCCATGGAGCTTGAGAAGAGAGAAAGCTTTGAATGCTTTTGATAAATTACCCTCGCTTGCATAGTTCTTAATGGATATAAGAAGAGAATCTATCATAGAATCATCAACTGCTGAACCTGTTTCGAAAATAGACGGTGCTGATGGTTTCTCAAATTGGGTGGTGCCTCGTTTCCAGCTTTTAGGTATGAAGCGTTGGATTTGGGATAGAGAAAGGCCCCTTGGGATGAAACGAGAAAACGACGATGGCATACACTAGAGAAGTATCTGCTGTATGTAATATCATGGTAGGCAAGAACTGATCGAATGCTTTGCCCAAATTTGCAGCATGTGCCTCCGGAATATGGATTAATCCCTCTTCAAATTTCAAAGAGGTGTCTTCATTTAGTAATTTGGGGAAAACAAGCGAGTAGTATAGCACAAGCCCAAACTTAAGACAACAGTGTTGGTTTGAACAAAACCTAACCCCGACAGTATAATCAAATCCCACATGATACCCCACAAGTTAAACTGACCCTCTTGTCCCCTTGACCGATGTTTTGGGCTTACATCTATGGTTCGCTTTGAAGAAACCGATCCAAGTAACAGCTAAATAAGTTGTATGCAGCTAGAATCCAAAAGCTGCCCCAATCTGCAGCATCGAAATGGAAATGCAGATACTTTTAGGAATTGAATAACAAAGAATATTTGAAGAAAAAAAGCATACCCATAATCTGGAAAATTATTAAAACTACCACAATAAACAACTATACTTACATCCTCAATCTATACAAACTATATTAAAACTCATTTAGATGACCTATTAGATTCTGACCTGGATTGTGTTTAAATGACTTATTGGCTTCTGTTTAAATGAAGTAAACAGTAGAGAACTGAATTGTGAGTAAGGAGAGAAAATGAAGGAAATAGGGAAAATCAATGGTAGTGGTAACAATCTTGTTTAGCATAAGCCATAGATAAAAACACGATATTATGAAGAAACAAATTGGACCACTAACAGAAGGATTACTAGAAGGAGAAAGAAAAAGTTCATTCAGCAGGAAATTGTTTCAGAGGATAAACAAAAGTCTAAACAACGGACACTCCAACATGATAAAACCCAGGAATCAACAACATATAAAACAAAAGTCACAGAATTATATCATTGAAAGAAAAGGAAAAAAAATTAATTCGCCAAACAAGAAATAGCATTTACCTACCCCTGTGATTGTCTCGATGGAGGGAATCAGAAAACTTAGAGAATTGGGTCGCGATGCAGCTCTGATTACAGGAGGTTTTGTGCGATTTTGGGCGAAACAGAAGCAGACTGGGCGTTTTGGGTGAAACAGAGACAGGGACGAGGTTGGGTGTTTTGGGAGAAATAGACAGGGGAAGAGGAAGTAGGTCGGCTCAATGATGGGGATTGGCGTCAGTGCTGGTAGGGCATCATGGCGTTCTAACAGAGGAAGAGAGCAGAGTAGGACGGGAGTGACAACCCGCCAAAAGAGGGAGAGTCGTATGATTTTCTTTGGGCTTTTGGTCTTGTTGCTATTGGACCAAGTAATAGAAAGGGTCTAGTCCAGGCCCTGGTGTGCTCCCAGGTGGTCCTGACTCATGGGTCCCATGATACCTTAAATTAAACTCCTAGCCTCTCCCAGGAAAACGAGCCATTCTTCAAGTTTTGCCGCCAAACTGTCTCGTTCTCCAAGGGTTTATTGATTCACATTCTCTCTCCCCAGCCAGCCTATTTCCCTTCATAGCTCTCCAATGACTTCAACCAATCCTCACCATATCATCGACGACGACGACGATGATGATTTTGATTGGGAAGCAGCTGCTAGAGCAATCGACGTTGTTTATCAGACCCAGGCCTCAAAGCCCTCTACTTCACTCCCAGACCAATCTTCTCATTTCGCCCCTCCTCCCAATAACCCCCCAATACAAAATTCAGTCGCCTCAATCTCTGAGAACATGAAGAAGCCTGGTTCTTCACGGCAGACCACCCTCGACCAGTTTATTGGGAGGGCTTGCCCCAGGCCTCAGCCGGAGAGTCGAGATGTGCAAGAACACAACCGGGATTGTAATGAGGGTGATGGCAGAGTGTCCTCCGTTCAAATTGATACCGAGGCAGCTAAAACTTGGATGTACCCAGGTCCAATTCTCGTTCTCTTTGTAATTTTCTTTTAGGTACTGTGTGAAAGTTAGTATTTTGGGTTTTGAGGAGGTGGGTAAGCTGGTTTTTAATTATTATTATTTTTTATTTGAATTGGTTTTGGAGAATGAAGTTGAAATTTGATTCTTGGTGTAGTTTAGTTGAATGAACCAAATAGCTTGTTTCTCCGGATGCTAGATTTTTTATCACATTTCCTTGAAGTACAAATTTTGTCAAGTGGGTTATGTTATTGAACTAATGTGGGTTCAAATGCATGGGACATTTTAGGGTGGATGTGAGTGTTTGTGCCCAGATTGAGATTTTGATTGTTTCCTCTAGACTTTGGTGGTGTTATCGATGATACAAATTGAAATGTTGCCACCATATTGCTAATTTTAAAAGTTTCATTTTCTCCAAATTAATAGATATCTATTGCTCCTTGAAATTTAAACTTATAATGGCTCTTTGAGTCTGACTTATGAACTCACCTTTTTTATATTAATGCGTGCGGAGGGTCATATTTTGACTCCTTTTTTCTGTTTGGAGTTTATTGTAGCAAACATTAAACTTAATTTCTAGTCTTATTTGTAACAATGCAGTTAATTTTCCTCGGCGTGACTATCAATTTTCTATTGCCAAGACGGCACTATTTTCAAATACGTTGGTGGTAGTGCCAACTGGACTTGGGAAAACACTTATTGCCGCAGTAGTTATGTATAACTATTTCAGATGGTTCCCTGATGGTAATGTAATTCGTACTTCTTAACTAATGCTTATTTGGTTCGCATGCTACATGAGAATCACTATTGCAGAAATCTAATATGTTCGTCATGAGTTATAAAGTGTTTATTATTTCCAATTGCTTTAAATTGGAGATGTTTGTTAAATATTTATACTTATTTTAAGAAATAAATTGTATGTTTTTATCAAATCTGATAGTTTTCTTTGTATAGTTTGATGATCAACTTGAGAAATACATGTATATGCGTGAGTTTCAAGCTGAAGTTGATTGATTGATTCTTTTCTGTTTCTTTCTGTGGTTCACTTGAACTGTTATATTATTGTTGTGTTTATCTTGATATACATTGTTGGTCCAGTTTCCTATCAATTTAAGTTTTTGGGATCAATGTGAACTTAACATGGAATCAGAGCTTTAGTTGCCTTTCTGATCCTACCACATAGGACTGAATTTTGTTTTAGCGGCTGTCACATTAGAACTTAGCTACAATGGGATTGATCCCCCATCCAGGTTATTCCATTGTTTACTTGCTCCAATGAAATTAAAGTTGATTTTTCAGGAATGAGATTCTTGATCTTGGGAAGGAAATGAGTCCATCAGGAATTATTTTGTTTCCAACATGTACAATTCCAAAATGACTCTAACTATTTTTTTTTCATAACACCAAAATTGGCCATATAATCTTACACTGAAAATACATAAAAACAACCTAAAATACTCCTCTATGCCTACAGAAAAGGCCCATTCACCTTTTATCCAACATTTTATGTGTAAAGTAATGTTCAGATAATTTGAACATCGAATCTGTAGTTGTCTTGTCACCCCACCAAAATTTAGATAATTGCAAGAGGAAAAATGAATCACTGAAATAGAGGCATAAGTTTTTTGGTGGGAGGAAGAAGGGTATGGTTCTGCGAAGATGTGCGGTGAAGAGCTGCATTATTTGTTGCAAGGGGTTTGCTTTTGGGCATCTCTGTGGGCTTCAATATTTTTCCGAGTTTAGGGATGCTACTTTCTCTGCAAAACTGGAATGCTGCTATTTATTTGTGTCTTTTGCTTCTTTGTTGGTGTACTGCTGTTTTCATTTGGCTTGTTGATGTTATCCTGAGTTCTCTCTCTTGCTCCTGTGGACATCTTGTGCATTGTTTTGTCCCATTCTCTATTCTTAATGAAATTTGTTTCCTATAAAAAAAAATTAGTCCAGTTTCCCGCGTTGTGGGTTTCTCGAGTTTATTTTTGAAAGTTGTGAAACATTGACATTGTTCTTTCCACAACAGGAAAGATAGTCTTTGCTGCTCCTTCTCGACCTCTTGTTGTGCAACAGATACAAGCATGCCATAACATTGTAGGAATATCACAAGTAAGAACCTCTTTTATTTATAAGCAGAGTTTTGTTGAATATTTGGTGTTTACTCGACAACTTTATTTACTTACATATTGTGAGAAGATTATGATCAAACCGATTGCAGGAATGGACAATTGACATGACAGGTCAGATAAGTCCTACAAAAAGAGCATCCTTGTGGAAAACTAAACGAGTTTTCTTTGTTACTCCCCAAGTGCTGGAGAAGGACATTCAGTCTGGTGATTAATTCTTGAACTATACACTAGGATTTTCTCAATGACAAGGGGTGGATTTCGATGTGTATATATATGTATCTATATTTCATTCATTATATCGTAAACCCTGCATCAGAAGGTGTTTCCTATGTGCAATAAGGCACTAGAGTAGAGGGAATGGCTTTACAAATTTGGTATAAGTTTCAGCATTGTTAAAAGTACCCACTTTTGAAGATGGGTAACTCCTATGTAATGCATAATGTTTTAGCTCAAAGAAGCACTTCACACTCTCTGCATAAACACCTAAAGTTTAATCCACTGTAAGTTTGATAGGTTCTCAATTAAAGAGCTTCCATGCCGAATTAAATAGTAATTGTTTTTATTTAATATTTTCCCATTAGAAAGGAAGTATATTCCACCACCAGTTTTTATGCATGACATATTTTCTTCTTTTTGAGAAAGATACTTTGTCAATGGATTTTTCTCAGAGGTAATTCGTTGCAGGCACATGCTCAATCGAATACTTGGTATGTTTGGTGATTGATGAAGCTCACAGAGCATTGGGAAACTATTCTTACAGTGTTGCAGTTCGTGAGGTCAGTTCTCTTTCTTTCAGTTATATCTAAACTAATATATTTCCCCATTTACCAGTTCAGATGAGTTTTTTTTTATTATTATCATTATTATTATTATTCTTGTAGTTCTACCTTGATAAATGTTGGTTCAGTGTGTTATTTATGGGTAAAGTTGGTCTTTTGAAATACTAATGATAATTTAGTTTTCAGTTAATGGCTGCACAAGTGCAACTGAGAATTTTAGCTCTGAGTGCAACACCGGGATGTAAGTTACTAATATACTGGGTTTCTACTATTTTCATTTTAAAATTTAGATCCTTAGTAACATGCAATCGTACAGCAAAGCAGCAGGCTGTCCAGCAAGTTATTGATAACTTATATATATCAACACTTGAATATCGCAATGAAGATGACACTGATGTCAAAAAATATGTTCACAACAGGGAGGTAGAGTTGATTCGGGTATGTCTCTTGTTTCCAGAAATAATTTTTTGTACACAGGAAAGAAAACTTTTTTTTTTTTTGGTCTGAAAACAGAGGAAAAAAACTTTTGTTGCAATTATTCTAGGTCGCAATGGGTCAAGAAGCTGTTGAGATAGACAATAAGCTTGTGGAAGCAATGCGACCATTTGCAACCAGGCTTTGTGCAATTGGAGTTCTCCCAACTAGAGATGTTCAGACTGTATGGTTTCAGAATAATTTAAATTCTAATTTCCTCTAGGAGAACTGTGCTGGACAAGATTGTTTCTTTGCATTTTTATTCTGTTCTGGGCCCTGCTATAGCAGACATTATAACAATCAGGGTGGTGGTCAGTTTCTGTAGCAATGTCTGGTCTTGTTCCCTTAGTGATGATGAAGTTCGCTAAAATGTATCTTTTCACCGATGATAATGCAAGGCTATGATACTGCTAGCCTATTATACAGTTTTTATCTGGTTTCGGTTTGTTATGTAGATAGCTTTGGAAAATATTCACTGGTTTTTAAAGAAGTTGTACCTCAGATATTCCTCTAGTTTAAGGAACAGAAAAGGCTCTCTTTTATTATCATCGTTTTTTTAATTATTAATGGGATTTACTACCTTATCTATATATATATTTGTTCTTTTGTGGTTAATTATTAATGATTCAATCACATTCTTTTTGGGTCTACATAATTTCACTCTTTCTTTTTTGTTTTTGTTTTTGTTTTGTTTTTTTGTTGGTGGGGGTGGAATTCTTACAGTTGAGCCCATGTTATTTACTTGATTCAAGGGAGAAATTTCGTCAAGCACCTCCAGACCTCCCCCAAATTAAGTCTGGAGACATTGAAGGTTATTTTGGAGCACTCCTTACGCTTTACCATATTCGTAAGCTAATATCAAGCCATGGAATAAGGCCAGCCTATGAAATGCTTGAAGAAAAATTAAAACAAGGGTATATTCTTGTCTCCTGACCATCAAGCCCTTCATCTGCTTTCTCCATTTCTTCACTGTCTTGTTTAGCTCCTATGTACATTCTAATAACTATGCCTGTTATTATATTCCGAACCCTCATGCTTTTGAATTTTTTCGAGTCAGGGATTTTTCAATCTATTAGGATCCTTCTCATTGAAATGTTACTAATGCAGCTTGAAAATGATGTGTCACAAGCTATTCGTTAAAATGAGAATCACCTTATTATCTGATTTGGTATCAGACATAAACAAATCCGCCTTGCATAAGTTTGAGGCAGATATTTTTATTAGTTCTAAGATACTTTTCAAAAGTTTTAAGATATTTTAGTCTTATGTGAAGGCCACACCATCCATTGTCCCATCATCATAATTGGTGTTTGACTTCATAACAAAGAAATTCAGCATTGAAAATTCAGTTCAATGGAAGAAATTTCTTGTTTAGACGTAACTAGTATCATGATTAATCTATTATATATTAAATGATGATGACATGGAGTTTAAGCTGTTTAGTTTTTAACAAGCAATTCAAGAATATTAAGTTGTTTAAGGTCATTTTTCAGGTCATTTGCAAGGTATATGTGTAGAAATGAAGATATTTCTAAAGCAAAGCTCATAATGCAGCAAACTTTGTCTCATGGTGCTCCGAGTCCCAAATTGTCCAAAATGTTAGAAGTGCTGCTTGATCATTTCAGTATGTGGGCTGTTATCCAAATTTTATTGTATTTGCCATAACATGCCCTTTTTAATATTTTAAAGTTCTGCTTATCAAATGTTAGAAGCATTGCTTGTCTCATGGTTTCAATATTGTATTCTTCATCAAATGCTGATTTTTGTCACAAGTATTTGTCATCAAATGCTGATTTGGACTGCCTATTATTTAAATTTTAGACTTTGTATGATTCAGAGTGTTAGCTCCCAGTTGCTGATAATTACATATCTGACTGCAGAAACAAATGATCCACAGAAATCAAGGGTTATCATTTTCTCAAATTTTAGGGGCAGTGTCAGGTGCCACCTTTTCTCTGTGTTTAATTTGTTGTTATTTTATTGTTTCTGATTGCAATTTATATATAAAATGTGAAAAACATTCCTGGCTATAATTAAGCAAACATACAGGGACATAATGGATGCGTTAGCAAACATCGGCAATTTTGTTAGAGCTACGGAGTTTATTGGTCAAAGTTCAGGTTTGAAGCTCAACTCTTTATTTTGACTTGTCTCCATTAAATATAATTTTTAATGTAATTTAGTTTTTTTTTTTTTTTTGTATCAATGAAATTTAGAATAAGATGAAATTGTTATTACTTGGGAAGTGATTGTTAGTGATCTTTTAAGCTACTCATTGAACAGAAAGAAAGTTGTCTGGCATGCGGGCAAAACACATTGAAGTGTTGTTATGGTTATGACATTGACTTGCCTTCTCCTTTGAATTGTTTTTTATGATTTGGTCTATTATTTGTCAATTATTGTGTGTTCTTTTTCTCTCTTTCTCTCTCCCCCTTTATCTCACTTTCTCTTCCATCTCCCTCTTGCTAGATCCTTGACCTCTTTTAATGAATTTATGTTCGAGGAAAAGAGAAGATAATTGTCAAGAGATCTTAGAAGATGTTGATCTCAATACTGTCCTAGATCTAAACAATTATGGCATAGCCAAGAATATATGTATGTCTTAGTTAACTTTAATGAATTTATGTTCGAGGAAAAGAGAAGATAATTGTCAAGAGATCTTAGAAGATGTTGATCTCAATACTGTCCTAGATCTAAACAATTATGGCATAGCCAAGAATATATGTATGTCTTAGTTAACTTTAGTTCTTTCTTATTATCCATTAGCCTATAGTTATTGTTGAATTGATATAGATAGTTGGCCTATTCTCTAATAGCTCAAGCATTTGAGATCTAGAGGTTGCCTAACATGGTATCAGAACTCTGGTTTTAGAGACTTCTGAGTTCGAAACCTCCAATCCCTCCAACTCACTTATGTAGTGATTTGCAAGGTGCAAGGTAAGGCTGCACCTATATGCTTCTCCCAGACTCTGTTTTCCTGCCTCTCCATTTGCAGGAGATGCAGGTGCAAGTGAGGGAGGGCATTAGCTTCATATACATTGTTTGCTTATTCCATAATAGCTTAAGCTTTTGGGATTTAGTGGTTGTCTTACAATTATATGAGATTGAGTTCTAATTTCTTACAGGGAAAGCATTAAAAGGCCAGTCACAAAAAGTTCAACAGGCTGTTTTGGAGGTAACTATGTTGTTTTTATTTCTTTTCGCAGCACCTTTCATTGGCTTACTTAGATTTCCCACAGAAATTTCGTGCTGGTGGATACAATGTCATTGTTGCCACATCAATTGGCGAAGAGGGCCTGGATATCATGGAAGTTGATCTAGTTATATGCTTTGATGCTAATGTATCACCATTGAGAATGATTCAGCGCATGGGGAGAACTGGAAGGAAGCATGATGGAAGAGTTGATATCCTTTTCTCATATGAGTACTGCATGTTCTGTAGTTGGCTGTTGGTGAGATCAGACTGAACATGCAATGAACTTTTGCTTGTCCCCCACTTTTATCCAAGTTTTAGTATCAATCCACTTTCCATTTTTTTTCATTACACCTTCTTTCAAGCACCTTTCATTGCATTTGCAATAAATCTAAATCCTTGACAAGTCGTACTAGTTTTAGCCTGTGAAGGGTCAGAGTTGAAGGGTTACAAGCGTAAGCAAGGAAACAGTAAGAATATGATGAAACACATGCGAAATGGGGGGAGAAATAGCTTCAATTTCCATTCTAGCCCGAGGATGGTGGGATTTTCTAAGATAGGCTGCATCTTTATGACTTTTAATGCTGTAGTCTTGCATTTTAAATGTATTTGATTGTGTCATTATTTATTGCAGATCCCTCACATTTTCAAACCGGAGGTCCGGTTTGTTGAGTTTTCAATTGAACAATTCGTTCATCGTGGAAAGAAAGTGATAGATGATAACACTATTCAGACACCTGTTATTGCAGACAAATTAACTGTTGCTGAGACAACATTAATTGCCAAGTATTTTGACCCCCATGAAATTACATGGAAACCATCTCTTATTGCCTTTCCTCACTTCCAAACATATCCTTCAAGAGTGTATAAAGTAATGCATTCGCATCGGACGACAATGTTAATTGATATGATGCAATGTTTGCAAGGACTAACCTTTTCTAGGGCCAGCAATATTTCCCTTCTTGAGGTTTGATTCAATCTATGTGGTTGAGTTGTTTGCCTTGCTGTGTTGTATGACATTTTCTTATGTTACCACTCAATGCTTTCAGGATGAAATATGTTTAAAGAAGTGCTTGGGAGTTGACACTGCTGAACAACATGACAATAATGGAGAAGGTAGCTCAAAAAGGCTTGTATGAGAAGAAAATTTGTCATTCCAAATTCTTCCATTTGTTCTAAGGCATTATTCAGATTATGTGCAAATAATTACTAAGGAAAAAGATTCTTCACTACTAGGATTAGTTTCATCGTGTTTGGAGATCTGAGGTGCATTTACTTGTTTACTCTTGCCTTCAAGTCCCACATCAAACTTATGCACATTTGCATGCTAATCAATTCGAGCTTAGCGAATGTAGTTTATTGTTCCTTTATTTTTTTTTGGAGACATGTGAGCATTTTGCTTCATTGCTAATAATTCTTCTACAAATAGTTCAGAGGTCCATTATGCTCAAGATCACCAACTCAATGTTCATTTTGTGTTTATAATATAAACTTTATACTACCTTTTTTGTTATAATTTTAGTATTTCATCTTCAACTTTACCAAATGTTCAACGCTATATGCTTTCATTGTATCCTTTTGAGTCCTCTTATTCTTTACTTTGTAGCTAGAAATTTTCGCACTTTTTGCTCCTCTGTATATGTGCATGCCTGTTAAACTTTATTCGGAAACTAATTCCTTTTAACCTTTTTCTTGCTTGATGATTGAAATAACACCTTTTCTCTTCTGTATACTTTTCTTCATCTTCCGACAATAAAAGTAGTACT
Organism: Prunus dulcis; assembly: GCF_902201215.1. Taxonomy (NCBI): domain Eukaryota; kingdom Viridiplantae; phylum Streptophyta; class Magnoliopsida; order Rosales; family Rosaceae; genus Prunus; species Prunus dulcis. The sequence goes on from NC_047650.1 coordinate 41,314,674, forward strand.
ACGTCTATGAGGTTGGTTATCTTTTCTTTGGGTTAACTAACTCAAGGAATGAACTGAAACCATAAAAAATGTTCAAACTCTACAACATTTTTGTACTGTAAATTGGTATGTGTAAGCATGCATGTGCTTATGTTCCTAATTTCAAGTCCTGATGCTGCACCTGCATTGGGGGATGGGGAGTGGGGGTAATTGAACATAAATTTTAGGAGGATTTTTCCTTGCTCGGTTTTGTGAACGTAAAATATTATGGCCTAGTCAGCATGTTAAATAATAACAAGGGCTTGTCTTTTCTTTTCTGGATTGGGGGGCTCGGGGGATTGAATGTGGAGAAGATGCTAAATGTTGAACATTTTGTTGCAGATTTTCTGAATCCTGATGATTCTGAAGTATCACCTAGTAGAACATTGGAAACTGAGGAGAAGCATAACGAACTTAATTTCCCTGGTGAAAATCCTTATGAGCACTCTTACCTCTTTGGTTCAGATGTTGTAACTGTTGATGCTTCCGGAAACGTCCTAGTCATGGTTGTCCCTGTGTTTCCTTGGAAAGACTTATCGCATTCCATGTCAACAAGTGCAAGCATTATTAAGTTGGATTACTTGAAGCAAAATTCTTGCCATGCAAGGACTTCAGATGAAGACCACACAGAACTAACTACTGAAGCTGGTCCCAGTGGAGATCTGAAATCGACTCAGATAACATGCATGAAGAATGAGATTTCACTTAAGTCTCGATGTTGTGATTCTGAAACCTGGATGGAGAAATCAGTAAGCAGGGTTGAAAAAATTCCTCAAACTCCAATTTTAAAGGGGAATTTGTCAAATCAAGGAGCTAGTGTCTCTGAGTCACCTGATGTTCTGGAAAGCAAGGCATCATTATTTCTGGCTGATGAAGACAATAATTTTTTCAGAGATGGTGAGCTCAGTCCACGGCTTACTAATTTAATCAAAAGTGGAGTTGTCCCAGAGTCTCCTATCCATAATAGTGGTTAGTAATGCAATTAGTAAGATTTTATCTTAATTCAAAATGTGATATGGTTTCCTAGGGATTGCTTTTGTCCCCTAATATAAGATGATGCTTATATAAATGTGAATTATGCAGGACTATCAAATAACACAGATGAGTATCTAGAACCTGCCCAATTACCTGTTTCACCTGCCCAATTACATACTGGAATACTATTGAAGTGTTCAAGTCCTGGGAAAAGTGAAAAAGTCAATATGAGAGGCAATGCCTGTGGAAGAAATGTCTCTGCTTCTCCTGTTGATAATGAAATTCAAACTCCCTTGCATAACAAGGGTGAAACTGCAAGCATAAGAGGATGTACCTCCACATCACCACTTATTGATAGAGCCCAAACTGTTTTAGCAGACCTTACAAACAATAGCTCTGGCAAAGATTGGCATTTAAGTTCTGGAGACAAGTTGGAAAGTGTAAAACAGGCACGCAAGTTTAAAAGGTTACGCAAAGTTGGGGATCATTGGAAAAGTAGGGGAGAAAGCATGACAAAAAATGTTGGGTCAACAGAAAACCCTGCCAGATCTTTTTCTAGAGCTGGTCCTCTCCGTACTAAGCATGACAGAGGTATTATGAATATGAATTGAGTCTATTGAAATGTATCTAGACCAGATGTTTGTCCTTTCCAGGTTTTTTTTTTTTTGGGTTTTCGGGAAAAGGTCATTTCCAGTATCGTTTATTTATTTGCTATTTATTTTTCTATTTTTGGAGTTCTGATGCTAACTAACTAGACTAGATCCTTCTCTTTATGACTAAAAGTCCAATCACACCGAAGACTTATAGGAATGCTACCTGTTCAGCTTCCAATCTTTTTATGAGACCTATTTACCCAATATGTTTATTTTTTGGTTATATAGGTAAAAAGAAGTCAGTTGATGATATAAGGGTCTTCATTGAGGAGGAAGCTGAGTAAGTTCATACATTTATGAGATGTAGCTAAGTTATTTGCAAATTTTGTATAGTTGCATTTCTAGGTAAAAGCATAAGAAGAATATTTTCTGATTATTTAATTATTATTTTTGTGTGGATAATAAGATGAAATTTTTGTTGAAAGTAATACTTGATGTGCTGGTACTCCAATGAAATTACTCAGGGTATCTTCAGAAGCTGATATTTCTGATGATGAGGAAGATGGGCGAGACAACTACTCAAATGATAGTTTCATAGATGACAGGATAAATCCTACGGTTGCCGGTACTCAGTTTGCAAGCGGTGGAATTGACATGATGGCAATATACAGGTCTTTCATCTCTCTCTCAGCGTATCCTTCACAAACCATTAGCGGTTTGACTGAACTATTTCTTTGCATAATGTAGGAACCTATGAACATGAGTAGTTGCCAAAAGTATTTTTGAAAGTTCATATTATTGAATATTCTTCCATCTTGGAAAATCTAGTAGTGTAATGTGTATCCAACTTTTACTTTGTTTCACATAAAACATCGTTCTGTGATCAAGTGACATTTGAAAGAAAAAGCTGACACTGGTCCAAAGAGATGCTTATTCCAAAGTTCTCAGTCTTTTAAGAAACTCTAACATTCAGTTGTCATAAGAAATTAGGCATAGTTTAACAAGAATAAAAATTATGTGCAATTTATTATATTTGGCCCGTTATGATTTGATACTTCTGGTTTAATGAGCTTGGAATTATTAGAATTTTTGTAGTGATTTCATATTTATTACCATATAAATATAGTCTGATGAATCAATGACTGCCTTTCATTATCGAAATTTAACAATCTACATTCTTAATGGAAAAAATGTTAGTTTTCATAGATGGAAACTGTGGCTGAGTCGCTGATGTAGGAAGCCCGCCATGGTGCAACTGATGGTTATTGGTATCTTTGTTCCTTTTTTAAAAATTATTTTGGTAACATATTGGTTCAGATATCATTTTGTCAACGATTTTGATGGGTTGGTGCCGAGAACCTAGTAAAAGATTTCAAAATTGATTTGCAGCCACTTTTAAGAGTTTTTAAAAATCTAAGATGCATTTGGATGGCTATCCAACCATATTGTGGTTCAATTGAGATTAATCGTCCCCCTACCAGGGGTGGCAGTTGTCGTTTCTTGAAACTACTTTTTACAACTATTATGTCACTTGGATATGTAAGCTGAAATTCTATTCTTAGTAAAATGATTTCCTAGATGCAAACTGAAGTGACAGTTAAAGTTCATATGTCCCATATATTACCAGACCCCCATCCTCGTGCATTTCGCCTGTGAATTATGCCATCAATCTAGTTGCTTGGATTTATTTGTTTCATTGCTTTTTGCTTTTTATTTTTATTTTTATTTATATTTATTATCTCTTCTAGTTCTGTAACCTGTATGATTATGGCTCCGGATGGAGCATGCCCTCTTTGGCATGTCCTCATATTTTTCCAAGTAAAAATTGAGTGCTCTCTTATAATATCATCCTTACCTCCAGAGTTGCGGGCTTCTGAAATTCTTTATAAAAAAATTCTTCAATGTCTTGGAACAGGCGTTCGTTGCTCACCCAATCACCCCTGGAGAGGCAGCCAAGCAGTTCTGCCACATATTCACCTGATTCTGTGGCACCAACAATGAGGACAACTGAAACTGGAAGTTCTTGTGGGAAACCATCCTTCTCTCTCCAAACTCCTCAAAGCGATTGTACAAATCAGCCAAACAGGATGGATTCGAAGTCCTTCCAAATGAACAGTAACGCTGAAGGCACACCTTGTACAACTGGTGTTTCCCCAGGATATGAGATTGAAAGCCGAAAAAGAAAATTGAGTTCTCATCATTCAAGATCTGTTCCTGCAGTCAACTTGGAGCGAGAGTTCTCAAGACAGGCAGAGGCTGCAGGCAGAGACTTGCAGCACAATGATGCAAATGGGGACGTGCTTTATGATGATCTATTTTTTGAGGGCCTTGATCTTGACGCAGTGGAAGCGCAAGCTACATTGCTTCTTAAACAGAAATCAGAACTGCCAAGGCAGAAGCAGCAGATGGTTCCCAATATACACCCACAAAATCCTAGCCTACAACATTCTCCGACGTTTGATCTTGGAATATAAAATTTATGGAAAATATATATCTAAATGGTGCCCAGCAGAAGGATTGAACGAAATGTGGTGACAGTTTCTCACAATTGAGATTGTTTATGCAAGATCAGTTGCAAGTTTTGAGGGTTTGATTGTTTTTCTTTTTTCCTTTATTGTTTTGAGAGATTAGTTAGATGCATTGGGATCTGCATCTTGTTGGGGGAAAACAGATGTAGTTTATGGGAAAGTGAGGCATGCAAATTCATGCAAGAAAGGGAAATGTATACATACATGTATATATGTATGAATGTAAATATTACATTCGTTCTATAAATAATCTTCAGATAAGAATTTCCTATGGCATCTTTGCTTATTTTTGTTTTAAGTTTACACTTTACAACTGCTGGTAAAAATAACATCTAACTAGGTATATTATCACCCGATTGTATCTCCCAATCCTCAATCCTCAATCATCATTCCCTCTTCTTTTTTCTGATATTGATTCCCAAATCCTCCTTCAGTAACTTCTTTCCAATGCCAATTTTAACATATTTCCTCATTCTCCTACTAGACAAAATTGTGTGAGGACAGGTCCAGTGATGCATTGGATGGACTGATTATACTTGTCCCTTTCTGGGCTTCATTAAGGATTTCCTGTGACATTGCCCTCTTTGATAAATTAAATTTAACACATGTGCATATGTCAAACAGTTATTTTTCTCGGTGGAGAAAAATAGTCAAGTATTTTATCATTTCCTGACGGGTCTGAATTTGGGAGAGAGCGGACCAAAATTACAAAAACCTAGGGGTGGGCATTTGATCTAAAAAATCCGCGTACTGACCAACCAAACAGATGGTTTGGTTAATGTAAATTTTCAAATTTAAAATTTTTCCCACTGATATGAAGCAAAAGTAATTTCATTTAATAAAAGTGTACGTGAGTAGAATTGTTTCCTACAGGAGCACTCCCGAACGAGTTGCTATTGGTGAAAAAATAATAATAATAATTGTTGAGTGTGTTTTAGTGTTTAAAGTTGTCAAAGCCCTTGTTAGTAATTGGTTACAGGTTTCCGTTAAGTTGGCAGCTAGGTTCTTGGAATTTATTATGAAAAATCACAATGTAAAATGTATGTATGTATGTGTGTGTATCCTACAAATTCAAAGAACACGATACTTCAATAAAGTACTAAAATTTCAATAATACAATTGAGTGGTCAAACGATGTTGGATTCAAGTGATTTTTTGTATAGATAATCTTTGAATGATTATCTAAAATGTAGATGGTTTGGATTTTATATATATACATATATATATATATATAATTCTATAATAAAATAATGGGTAAATTACTCAAATGGTCATCAAATTTGTACCCGATTTACATTTTGGTCCCTAAACTAAGTTTTTCGTTCAAATGGTCCACCAACTCTTTATTAATCGGTGCTTTGGTCCTACCGTTACATTTTCTGTTAAATTTAGTTATGTGAGCAACACATACTACATTTATGGGGGTAAATAAGACTTTTGACCTATGTATCACCCCTTTATCACCACTTTATCACCTATGTATCACCACTTTATCACCTATTTGGGGAGCATAGGATGGTTTTACCCTTACATTTGACGATCACATTAACATAATGTAATAGTAGGATCAATGGAGAGATTAATATAGAGTTGATGGACCATTTGAACGAATAATTTAATTGAGGGACCAAAATGTAAATCGGGTATAAATTTGAGGACCGTTTGAGTAATTTACCCTGAAATAACTACAGTTGTAAGGGAAAAACATTTACAGATTGCAATGCAAAGAGCTACCACTGGTTTCTGTTGTGCAATGCAAAGCTAACACTGGTTTCTATTAGCGCGCACACTTAGAGATATATATTTTATGTATTTGTCTTAAGAATTAAATTGAGTCCTAGTTCAATTATAGTGAACATGTTTCGCTCGAAATCATTAGTCCCTCTAAGTCTCTTATATTTCTCCATTTTCCTCTATGTCACGTTTGCAAATGTTTCTATAGGGCATAACTCTTCTAGTAAGCTAAACTTTCCAGTTATATAGAGAGGTTCCATTTACAGGATACCAAAGTGGCGCACAATGTTGGAATTTGATCACCATCCCAGTTGCGGAAGATGTATCCAAGCTGCAGGTAGAGAGCTTCGCATACGCTGCCCTTACATTAAAAGAGCCATAATTTGGTATGAAAATTGCCTCGTAAAATGCTTAGATACATTTCTCTTAGGTAGAAGTGACACAAATAATGTGGTTTATGTGAAGAATACCATATCCAGTCATGTTCTCTTATTGCAAGATCAAACAGCTCATGAGTTGTTGACCACTTATGTTCTAAAGCTTCCCTTAATCCACCATTGTATATTTATGGAAAACTAGATCTTTTAGTATCAAATAAATATTCAGGTCATGGTGGGATGCTACATCTTGGGAAATCAAAGAAGGATTCAATTCATAGTGTATCTCAATGCACTGGTGACCTTTCTAGCATAGATTGCAAGAAGTGTCTTGATGTTGCAATGAGTGAACTTCTTTATCAAATGCATGAAATGAGCGGTGCACGTGCTTATTATGGGAGTTGCTATATTAGATTCGAACTATACCCTTTTATTTAGGTGGTGCATGTTTCACATTATGAGCTCTTTTATGATGCCATCCCTATGCAGGGGATGAGCTCTATGCAGTGGATGAGAATGATGTATTCCAATTGCAGTATTTTGATATGCATGTTTGGTAATTGCTATATAATTTTTATTATCATTTTACTGTTTGGTTTAGGCAGCAATTGGAATCAAAATGTCTTTTCCAATAAAAGACGTTGCCATTCTTACATTCCCAAATTATTAATGCTTGCAATTTCGAAATGTTTTTGTTTGAATTTATAATGCTGGTTATTTTGTCACAAAACACAAAAACAAATATTTGTGTTTGACATACTCTCTTTTCCAAAGGAAACCATACCCCGAAGTTGTAACTGAAATTAAATACGCAACCAAAACTGACAACTTTGCATGGACAAGATCTTTTCACATTGAAGCAGACATTGATGAAGCGTTTCCATTCAAATAAATAAAACTTCAACCAAACTTTAGAAAACCTTAAGGGCAGTACAACTTCTCTACATCTCTAGGGGTTAGACACATTTTTATACAAGCACCAAGGATCTAACATATAACCCAGACACAAATGAGAGGAAAACAGATGACTCATTACATGTATCTGAGTAAAGCTTAAACAAAAACAAGAGTAGAGGAATCAAATTCGCTAGCCAGACATGAGAGACATGGCTCGTCTAAACTCCAGAGATTTGAGGGCTGACTCGGGGAAATGCTTATCAGGAACCCATAATTCTCCATTTTGGGGCAGCACTAATTGTTGTTGGCTACTCTTCTTAGCTTCCTCACCACCTTTTGCAGATGGGACTTCTTGCTTTTTCTTCACAAATTCAAAAAACTCTGCTACTTGTCGAGCATACCTTTTTAAAAAGTCAAATTGCACAACAAATCAGTCCTGATATGCGATGTTATGTATTTAGGAAAGAAAAAAGAGTACCAAAGCAGCACCACAGTAATGTTAACATATTATTAGTATCAGTTGAAGGAAAGAATCAAGGTTGCAGAAAACTAATGTTCTAACGCCCTGACTATGTCGTCAATAAACCTGGCCAGGAGATAATTTTCTTAAGCATTAGCATAGTCCCCTTCCACAAGATGGTGGAAGCCTTCGGTCTAGTTAATACTGTAATTTCTTCACTAAAGACATCACTTTATCGGAGACCCCATGTAATGACAGCCAAATATTAGAATGTAATTAGCCCGACACAAGGAATGTGTTCAGACAACACATTAACAGACTTCATATCAAGATTTGAAGCAATTAGATAAATCCCACATTTGATAAACAAACCCATGCTCGATTATGTTTTTACATGCTGAGTAAAAGTAACTTTGCAACTACGATTACTTGGGGACATGAAGCAATTAACTATCAATAATACAGAAGAAGAATGCAACTTTGAGGCATAATTATAGTAGATACTCCAAACAACAGACCTCAAAATAAATCCACAATATAAGAGGACAAGAATCTAACAAACCATATTTCCAAACAAAATCACAGAAATCAGTAAGATTCCCGTGCAAGATTTTTAAGGATAGTTATCTTACTGCCTCTTTGCTTCAATGTCTTTGCTAAAATCAATGTTTGGCTCGCAGTCAAGAACCAAAGCAGGAACCTGCAGACCATCAAAGAAAAATAAGCCACATTCTCAAGATGAGATAACAGAAGGTCACCAAGATCAACATGATACCTTTTGAATACTTGAATGCATATGATCACCCTCCAAATAGAACACACGGTCCCTAATATCGGGAGGTAAAGAGCTGTCCATGTGTAAAGGAAGCTTACTAACAGACAAGACCCCATGATTACCACTCTGGAAAGGGAAAAGCCAGCTTTCATGTTTTTCATGCAAGCCGTGGAGATACTCAAGGCTGACTCCACCTTCCTCGGCTCTCTGCCGTAGCTTCATTCTCTTGTGACAAGTATCAGGACTTGCTCTAAGATATATGAAACCATCAGGGATAAGCCCAGGCAAGGACGATACAACTGGGTCAAACCAGGAGTCATAGATGCTGATCTCCATCTCATTCATCCACTTTGCTTCATGAACAGCTCGCACAAAAACCTTTGTTATGTAACAATGAGATAAATGCATCAGCCTTGAAACACTAAGTTGGGTTTTGCTTCCCCTCGAATGGGATCAACCAAATAGGATGAAGAACTGAAAAGTTTCAATTGAATCAATTTTGGTCATTGCTAAATTTTGACGAGGTTAGAAAAATTCCAAAATCATTTTGAAATAAAACAATTTTTTTCTCCACTCCTAGTGGAGGAGGTTCTGTAGGTATATATAATGATAGAGCAGAACCGAACAAACAGTGGAGTTAACAGAACGTCCCCAAACTTCATGGAAAATACTTGAAAACAAAGAAGCAGTATAATTTCAGTTCATCACACTGAGTAAAGAGAAACTGACTAATAACAAAATACTTACCATCCTGTCACTAAAAACACTCCTTTCCATCAACCGGAGGGGCTTGATGCCACCAGAGGACTCTCTCTCCTGCATCAACCTTGTAACAAACACATAATTCTGGAAGGTATAGGCATACCTCTGCGGCTCAGCATAGAAAGCATTCAATATATTAAAATGGTCGGGTCCAACATCCTGCCACTTGTTAATAGGTTCTGGAACCACCTCAACAAGATCTCTTAGCTCAAGTGTTTCATTTGCTATTCTCTGAAGAAATGTTGTCTTTCCAACACTGATATTTCCCTCAACGCAGAAAGTAAGCCGCTTCTTCTGTGTATGCTTCACTTCTGAGTTCGAGCTGTCCTCCTTCAACTCTTCATCAACACTCTCTTTAATATAAGTAGTAATACTCTCAGCATGGTTTTTGTGGATGATTCCTACCGAACTTTGTAAATACTCAACCATCTTCTGACTACCTTTTCCAAAGAACTGCAAGCAGCAGCCCAAAATTCCTTGTCATTATGGAGTCATAAGTGTCCATATATCAGCCATAATGTAACCATTCCATCTATTAAAGAAAGAGCCTTGGTTTCTTTTCAATTTCCAAATCAATGCTACAAAAAGTAATCATTCTAAATCACCATAATTTCTCTAACAATAGTCAGCAAAGGTTCAAATTATCTACTCAGATCATTTTCAGGCCAATGGGGTTGTAAACAACAAAGCATTAAATCCATCAAACAAAAGAAAAAAAGTACCTTTAACATAATAATTTACTTGTTCAACTAGAGGCCTTCTTATGGACAAATTTCAGTATATTACACAATACCTTATCTCTATACAATTGCTTGAGCTCAGAAACTCCCCCAATACCCTTTTCCACCAGCTTTCTCAAGTTCCTCGGCCCCACGCCAGGAATCGCCAACAAGTCCGGGTTTCCAGCCAATAACCCGCCGCTCCCGGAACTCCTCTGCCGCCTATTACTCAACCTATTTGGCTTCTCCTCCGAACCCTTCTCAGCCTCTCCACCATCACCACCGCTCAAATCCTCAAAACCCTCCAAACCCTTCTCTAAACCCTTGCAACCCTCTGCTGCCGAAACAGAAAACGACTCATCAGAGCTCGTGTGCAGCCACGCCGGCCGGGACCCCAAACCGGAGTCTTTGAGCACAAGCCAAGCCCGGGACGGGGCTCTGTCATGGACTGAGCAGCGGCAGAGGCCGCAGTTGATGCGATAGGGGATATTGTAAGTGGGTTTGCTGTGAACAGTAGCGGCGAGGGCTGAGCCGCCGCGAAAAGCCGTAGCTGCAGTGTGCATTCTTGAAGGGTTATCAGTTGAGCCCTTGAAAGCTTTTGATAGAATGCTTGAGGCCAAGGGGAGAGAGGAAAGAGGAGCCTTAGCCGAAGTACACAGAATGGGGCCTGAGGGGCTTATGCGGAGCAGTTTCTGCATCACTGCTAAGCATTTCAGAGACCCTTTTGGATATTTTGTTCTCTGTTTCACTGTGTTCTTTGTTTTGGGTGTGAGAGTGTCAGAGAAAGAAGGAAATAAAGAGAGAAGGGTTTTGAGGGTTTTTGAAACTGAGAATTGGGGAATTTTTTAGGGTTTTTTTAATTTATAGTTTTGTTTGCAGTAATTGATTACTGATGGGAAGGGGGTTTGTCTTTTGATTGGGGCTGTGGGCTGCGTCACGGATTTAGGGTTTTAGCAAGCTCACAGACATTTTCTTTTCTTTTCTTTCTTAAAAGGAGGGAAGAGAGACCGAGATACCATGGACACAGATTTTTAAAGTCCGTAAAGGAAGGAGAGATTGTCTCATGCAGTAACGCTTATTTTTACCCCAATTTATTCCTCTAGCTGTGATTTTGACACGTAGGTGATGGAAATGCATCCAAAATTCGAAATTTAATATGAACAGCGATTTCTTTGTGGGCCCCTTTAGACGGAAGGATTTGAATTTGCACGTTTGGCAAAACAAGTTGAAGTTATGGAGTTCACTTGAGAGGATTGATCCGTACAAACACTTTTTGTGTACAAGCGATGGTTTAAAAGAGGGAGGGAGTTTCTCAAGTCATGCCTTTTTTTTCATTGGGTTTGATTTTGTTGATTGTAAACAAGCACTTTAATTATACAAGTTTGTATTAGGAGTGATCCAAAAACTGAGACCACATCTTATATTATCACATAAACCATATAACATTCCTAAATTATTGAACTACTGAATAAAAAGTTTCACTTGAACCAAATTGACCTGATTTTGTATAGCCAAAACCTTTGGACGAAAGAACAAATGAGAGGATCATTGTCACAAACAAAAGCTCAAGGATGTGTGGTCCTCTAGCTAGAAGAGTTGTGAGCTCCAAATTTGCACTCCATACGAGAAGGAAATGGTTGAGGATGATTATGATAACCATTCGCTTTGAATTGCGTTGTTTCAGGATGTGAAACCCAATTGATTTTTTTTTTTTTTGGTTGGTTTCCCCACGAAAGATGACATATAATATTCCTAATGTTTCTTCCAACAGTCATAATATTTTTATAACTCTTTAACATTTTTTGTTTATGTGAAGAACGAAAAAATAAAACATGCAAAAAGAAGAAGATATATGTTCAAAGTGCACTGGAATTGACCCTTTTTTTTTTTTTTTTTTTTTGTGTTCCTTGAATTTTTGTGGATTTTTCTCTCAATATTACTGTAATATTCACTATCATTTATCTGCAGATGGTTGATTTGTCTAATATTTATCTACAATTCAAGTTATACGTACCTATCACACGCCTGCAAACCCTACCTTTCTTTCTCCTTTTCTCTGATTCTCCCTGAACGCTTTGCGTTTCTCCCCCGTACAGGCACCAATGGCCACCGATTTTGTACCAAAATATCCCCATCTCTTTCCTCTACCTACCCATCCAAAATTAAGGTCATCCAACTGCAGTGGAAGACGGTGGCTTGTTCGAAAGAAAACCTAGAATTATATAGTAACAACTTCGGAATTTGAATAAAATCAACACTCTTAAGTACATAATTCAACATTGCTCTTCAAAACAAGACTTCTATCTCCTTCACTTAGAATAGGGACTATGAATGGCTTCATTTTTGTTGGACACCTAACAACACCAAAGAATGAAATGATGTCATGAAGATCAAGGAGGGGAAAAAAATGAAAAATGCTATCTCCCAAGCAATAGTAAGCCGAAAGGAAATTGGCCTTCAGATTGGCTAATGAGAAATAGTATCCACTCTGTCTTCTCATCATCAGGAAGAGATTTCAGTAAAGAAAATACTCATTAGTAATCGAACAACCTTCAACATTTGCAATCTACTGAGGTTTGGTGTCTTTGAAACCATTTCATGTATGTCTTGATTATTTACTTAGTCATCGAACTGGGCCGGGAAGCCCAAGAACTTAAAAATTAAGGTTTAGACTTTACCCTTTACACAATGGGCCAAATTAAGCGCGCTCATAATATCGGGCCGAGTTCGGGCTACCCCATCGAGGCTTGGACCATTTTTATAAGCCCAGTGGTGGGAGTGGTTGATCTAGTGTGAGTCATGGGGGTTGGACATGAAATGCCAATTTTGCACCTAAATTGGGGGAAGGGCCAAAATAAAAATCTTGCTTAATTTAGGACCAATGTTACCTATAAACCAATGAAAAATATAATTAAGAAAATGATATATGTTCTAGATTTCAATAATATGATACAAGTGGATGTATTCGTCTCAATTATGGATTTTGCTAATAAATCTACTTTTTAGTTGGATATTGATAATAAAAAGTAAAGAAAATAATTGGAAAATACGTGTTGAGTAATGCCACACTTACCACATTTTTATTCCACATTTCTATATCATATTATGTGGCATATCCATATCATATGCTACATCAATTAAATGAATGAAGTGTATTTTAATAAATAAAATTTTTAAAAACAAAAACAAAAACTAGTATTTTACATGACATGGTATACACACATCAGCTGCCACATCATGTGGTGTAAAATTGTGAGTACAAAAATGTGATAAGATTTGGATGATGTTGCCATATATACTTACATACATGGGCATCTATTTCTTAATAATATTGATATATAAAGTGTTTGTTTGAAGAATAAAATTGAATCCAAGCATAAATAAAATGTTTTGCTCAAATCTATTTTTCCCATTGAGTCTTTTATATTTCTCTATTTTTCCTCCACCTGACTTTTGGAAATTTTTATATAGGGCATAATTGTTTCGACGAGCAAAAGTTTTCAGCCCTAGAAAAGTATCCATTTCACTTACAGGATATAGAAGTGGTGTTGTCGAAGGGAAATCTGAAAAAGTACTTTATGCTATGTATGGTCTAGGGCAATGCTGGAATATAATGACGGCCATACATTGTGGAAGATGTGTTCGTGTAGCAGGAGAAGCGCTTCGCGTACTTTGTCCTTATATTCGAGGAGCAATAATTTGGTATGAAAATTGCCTCTTAAAATACGCAGATACACTTTTCATAGGTGTAAGTGACACATATAATGTGGTTCATTTGATGAACATAATGTGGTTCATTTGATGAACATATAGTGTTTGGTATGTGCAATAAGAGTAAGGTCATGTTAGGAATATCATCTTTAGATATCAACTTGCGGTCTCACCTCCATTTGAAATATGTACATAAGTTGGTCTCTTAAGTTAGTCTCCCTAGTATTTTCGGCAATGGGAAATACACTTTGTATTCAAAAAGGACAATGATTATTTTACATTCCCAATATTCTATAGAGTATTAAGCCTGCCATTGTTTCGTTTGGAATGGGTAATGGGGCTTACCATAACTAAAAATCAAGACTTTCGTTTTGGTAACTACTGTGAATTTTGTATATTTCAATACTTTTGGTGTGTATTCGGTTATTTTGGTTAATTTAATACTACATATTTTTAATAAGCACATTTTTTGTCATTCGCTAGAGAGAATGGCGTATTATATTAGATTATCACAAGATTGTCTCTTACGTGAATCGAACAAAGAGTACTTGGAGGTGAAAAGGGAGAGTTTAGCCCACTTTTTTACTGTGGTACCAGCCCATGAATAAGCACATTTTTAGAACTCTTAAAACATTAGAGAAGAACATTTTGGTGACACTATCTATTGTATAAGAATATTACTAAAAAACACAATTTGAATTTATTATATATGTCTATATGTATAATTTGAATTTATTTGCAATGTGCCAGAGACTTGTCGCCACCTTTGTGGAATTTAGGTTGGCTGAGCCGGTTTTCTTGGAGGAGGGAGATGGATGAAGGTTTAGGCTTTAGGGAGAGGAAATGGCTGTATTTTGGGTAAGTTGGTTAGCGGAAATATGGGCTTTTTGAAAATTTTAGGGATGAGGAGATGGAGATTTTATAAGATAATTCTGTGTTTGGGCAATTTATGGGCTTTAGTTTGTTCAGCAATTTTGGATATGCATTTTTAGCTTTTGACAAAACGAAAGCTACTGTGTTTTTCTTTTTTTCTTTTTGTCCAAACGCTGGGGAGATTGCATTTATGAATTACGTCATAAATACAGTACAAATAAAAAAGCCACAATCAAGGAAATTAAGTGGGCTACTTTAACTTTAAGGAAGTAAAATGAAATTTGACCAAAATTTTAGGATTACTACAGTTAGAAAGCCTTATATTAATAAGGGAGATTCACTATTATACCCAATATGGGGGCCCAAATTATAAAAATACTCTATATAAAATGGACTTTAGAAACACACCCAAAGTCCATTTACAATATAACAAAAAAGCTTTTAACTTCTTATAAATTACAAAACTGCCATCAATTTCTTAAAACAAGCCCAACCCAAAATCTCATAAAAATACCCAAAGCACTCAATAGGGCATCAAAGTAATTTAATAATCAATATTAAATTCAATAAGGCTAGCTATCATTTTTTGGGTTTTTTTTTGGGTTTGTTTATAGGAATTCAATTGTGTAGGGTTTATTTATAATATTAGTGCTAGAAATGGGTATATCACTAAATATCTCTATTAATAATACAAGTATTAAAAACTTATGGTGGAGAATTGTTGCTTGTGATGATATTTTTTCTACGAATCATGAATATATCATTTCATTGTTACAATTATTTTTTACATGAAAAATAAATTGAGAACTTTTACACGTGGACTTCACGTAGAAAAATTCATGAATCTGTCATTGTTCATACACCTCTTTACAGCCCACTAACCATACATTCATCTTTTCTTCAATTTAATTGACCAACTATACCCATCTAACAAAATAACTCGAATAACTATTCACTTTAATCCATCAATCCAGCAAATATTTCGAAGAAATTTTATTAAAATATGTATTTTTTTCATTTTACATGTCATGTTATTTTATTTTACGGTATTTAATTATTATAACATATAAAATGATTAATTTGTCTTCATATTTAATGGCAAATTGATTAAATGTTGAGAATTTGGATGGCGAGGGGAAATTGAGAATAAAATTTAGTTCGAGTCCTTAATTTTCTGAAAAATAAAAAGATTAGTGAGTAAATTGATAATTAAGTACAAGTTTAGAGGACAATTCGGTGAAATACCCAAAAATTGATCCAAGGATTATAAAAGAAACAAAAGTTCTATGGAATCTTGAGATACATATGAGGAGGAAAAGTTTAAGGTTTAGGGGAAAAAAGAGAATAAAGAACGAAGATTGTGGGCAACACTCAATGTAGGCCACAGTAGTGTCATCTTCCAAACCCTAGCCACTCTCTTCCTTTGTGGGTTCTAAAGGAAAATTTCATAGAGAAGGGAGGAGGAAGACACGTCACTGTCCCTCCTCCCCCTCATCTCTTCTCGTCTTTTCCTTTTAGGTTAGTGAATAAGTCCATTGGGGCGTTTTAAATAAAAAGCCTCTTATAGTAGTTTCTTCTAAGCCATAGTTAGATTGAAGTTCCCCATCACCCATTTTAGTCTATGTTCTCAATCAAAACCTCTCCCAAAACCCGCCCCCTAATGCCACTCATCTTCTTTAATTTTTATTCTACATCGTCTTTGACAGAGGTTGTTGCAAATCACCCAACTGTTCTTTGGCAAAGTTGTTGTTTTTATTTATTTGTTAGCTCTTATGCACAGGTAAATCGTTAGAAATCATATTTTTCATAAATCTATTATGGAAAAGCAGTGGTGGGTGTAGCCGTGACGGAACTTCTTCAGGTGATGGTAGAGTTCGTTTAGGCTCATAGGTTGATTTAGGGTTTTGGTTATGTTGGATTTGTGGGTTTTGTTTGGGTTTATGGCTAATTGTGGTGATGTGCGTTAGTAGTTTTAGTGCAGCTTTCGTACGTGTTAGTTTTGCTTTTAGCATGTTAGTTTGTTGCCCTCTTAAAATTGGTATTTTAGATGTCTTGTTGATGTCTTTGATTGTACCGTTGAAGTTTATCTATTAAAGTTTCTGTTTGATTAAATAAATAAATAAAAAAAAAAAAGAGGAAAAGTTCCCTTAGGTCTACCAGGGGTTTATGTGGGTGAGTGCTTGGGTTAGTACTTATATGGGTATTATGAAAATAAAGGATGGTGGGAAAAAAAATATATATTATTTGAAATTCAACGCGGTGAGTTTAAGAGACATCGACATATGTAAAGAATTTATAACTCAAGTAATTAAAAGCAATTATTCCGCATTTGAAGTCGTGTGTCCGAACTATTCTAACAGTTATATAATAACTCTCTCTCTCTCTCTCTCTCTCTCTCTCTATATATATATATATCCAACATAATGCACACACAAGAAGGTTAGCCCAACGTATTGGTTAATTGGTTAATGGTTAAATGTCTATTCAGAATCGGCACCGAATGTCTGTTTTCTCATGCCGATAAGAATTAGGGTAGAGAGTGTCATGTCTTGAAGGCAAATGCCAAAAAATTAGGTGCAAAGTATCATGGCTTTTCCCTGGCTTTCTAGAAGCACTAGAGCTAGAAGCAAGTTCCATATTTAGGAAAGTAAATTGTAAAATAAAATATACCCAATAAGAAAACAAATTTTTTTGAAAATATCCACAAGCACACAAGCACAAGTCGACCCCATTGCACAATGGATTGATGAGAATGGACAGGAGGTAGTTGCCCTTTCTAACGTCACCTCATGCACCAACCTCTACCAACCATGCATACAAACACTCTCTCTCTCTCTCTCTCTCTCTCTCTCTCTCATAGTCATGACTCATGTGCATGTTCTTCAATTTAATTCGAAGCTGCTAGAGTCTATCCTTTTGTGGTTCTTATCATATTGTTGCTTCGCCCACATCGAAAGCCCACATTAATGGGTAGGTACGCTCTCCTCTTTGTTTTATGGGTTCATTGTACTTTACCCACAATCATGGTTTTAGGGCATCTAATAATTCGGTCTTTACCTTTTAAAGCTGGCAAAATATTACGTTGATTAGCTTTTGGTGTGTGCGAAAAAGAAAACTACCTGATGGTCGAAGTTACGTACGAACCTCTAAAGAGAAATAGAAAATAGGGTTATGCGGCTGCCTCTCGTTTGGTTTCGTATACAACTCTAGCTAGCTTTTTTGCAAACTCAAAAGTCAAACATATGGGCACGAGGAATGAAAAAGCTGGATTTCACTTTAATTTCTTGTTTTTTTATTTAAATTTAGATGTGATTTCGTTTTGACTTCTCAAATTGAAAGTTTATAGATAGAACACAACGCATCATTTTAGATCAACAAATTTATCAGTTTCTTTCATTTGTTCCTTTTCTTTCTTCTTTGATAATCTTCACTTTCTTTGTATTCCTCCAGTTAATTTTATACTTTGTTCTATCCAATCGATATTGAGAGAGGTCGATTCTAACAGGACATCGAATACAAGAACAACTGCTTTAAACTACTTGAACTACAAACTCCCTTACGTTGTACTCTTATTTTTATAATACAGGTATAGTTAGGGCGGCTTATTTCTTGCTTCTCCTTTACAATAGGCCTTTACCATTTGAACCAAATGAAATGTATTCTTATTCTTTACTCATTAGCCTATGAAAAATATACTTTAATAAGAAGAACAAAATTATGTACATGCACCCCATCCTCACTCTAATTTACTTACATGTCAATACTAAAAGCTTTAGAGGAAAAAAAAAAAAAAGCAGTGGTGGATGATGATGGATGATTTACTTATATGCCAGATAACCAAATAGCCAATAACCCCCTTACCTTTTAAAAAGGCATCAAATTTGGCTGGCTTAAATCTAAATTCTCAATATTCCCATTAATCCAGGAATCTCATACCTCACTGGATGGCCACATGCATAACCTTCTTCTTCTCTCTTCACTTCTGACTCACCCCACCACCACCACCAAACCCTTAACTAACCAACTGTTTTTATTTCTTTTTTCTCCATCTTATTAATTTTTAATTAGAGATCGGTTACCTACCTTCCAAACATGTCACATGTACATCCTTTTTCTTTTTTTCTTTTTTTTTTTGTATTGGATGTCACATGTACATCTTGCTTCTCCTTTTTGCCTTCTCTATCTTCACATGAGATATTTAAATTCATTATCACTCTATTATGCTTTCTGATAACTAAAATATCCTCATCACCACCACCACCAGGACCCACTTTCTTATTGATACTTTTGGGTAAATGCTGTATGGCTCATGTAAATCCTTCTAAAAATTGGCATGCTAATATTGCTTTTAAAAAGTGAAAAATATAAAAATATAAATCACGCGGTTTAGAAAAAATGTTTCCCAAAAAAAGATTATGGGTTCGAGTCTTAGAATCCACGTAATGTGTGTAAATTTAGCATGTTATTGTCCATTTCGATAGAAAAAGGTCCTCATAAAACTGGAAAATAAAAAAGCAAAATCTTATGGTTGGAGTAGTCCTCCTTTCATGAGCTGATTTTTCTATTAGAGATCATTTTAATTACTGCTTCCATTTCTATTGGTCATTGTTATATTTTGCAATACTTCAATTTGGGCTTCTCGTCTTATCTCAGCTGGAAATTGACTGTGATTATAAAGTATTAAAATCCATATTCTTGATCACTCATCCCCTTCGAGCTTCGACTATCAGAACAATCATTCAAGATCTTTGGCAGCTATACTTCTGGATTTTCGTCAAGTTTTGTTAAATCATGCTTATAGGGAAACAAATCAAGTGGTTGATACTTTGGCTAAACGAGATCATGCATCTTCAAATACTTGTGTTTGGTTCGAAAAAACTATATATTACGATTGAGAGATCTTGAAATAAATTTATTTAAATAATATTTTTATGGGGCTCACTCTGCTCCTATTTCAAAAATTTGAAGCGTCTATATTTGACGTATTCTCTCAATCATCGCTGCAAAAATCATTTAACCATAAATTATATAATTACTCAATTAAATGATTGTCATTTTACTTTTTCTCCAAACACCTTAGTTCATCTATTTTAGATAAATCTACATAAAATAAATCTTATGTCTAACATTAAGGTAGGGACATGCTTCCATCGTTAAGATAGATTCTCCCCACAGATTATGCCCCCACCCAAATACCAAAATCAATATAAATTCAATCCTACCAGCTTCAATCTCACACAATCAAACTGTATATAATTATTTAATGAGTTAGTGTTTCTAGGTGGAGAGAGATCCGCCATTCCTGAGACAAGATTCCATATATACACGTGGTTTTATTAAATCATACTAATAATTTTTATTTTCTTCATTAGTGGTTGGTAGGTCTAACCATTCCCATTCCCATGGCACGTTAATCTTGGACTGTCCCAAGGTTCTAGAACTAGATGTTTTTATAATCTTGGACTGTCCCATTCTTTTTTTTTTTTTTTTTCCAGTCAGATTTAGACCGAAATGAAGGAAATTGAAAACGACACTCTTAAAAACTTTAGGTAGAATTTAATGTTATTATAGCATTTAAATTTTTTTTTAAAAAAGTCATGGTAGCTACTAGCTAGGAACAACATGTTTAGTTTGCGGGACAAGTCATAATTGTGAAAGTAGATTGGAGGAGGATGCATTTGAATCCAAGACAGCCAAAAAATCACAACTGTTTATTCTATTGATATTTTAAAAAATTAAATTAAATTAAATCCAGCACTGTTGTATGATAATTTATTCCTAATCAGACCTCCATTATCATGGCCTGTCCACACACACCAACAATTTGATGTTATAGCACTGGTGGTCTTAGTCAACGGTCAATGTTTAAAGAAGTAAGTGCTTAATTTTTGTTGGCATCAAACTTTATGGTTTGTTTAAAAGTGATTTTGAGTAAGTCAAAATCATTATAGGAAGATGCACCTCCTGTATACTTCTTCAGAAAATCACTTAAAGTGATTATATAGAGAAGTGATTCTTCATGAAAGTAATTATTGTCCTATCTAGAATCACTCACAAACAAGTGTAAAGTTTTCACATACCAGTTGGATCATTCGTTCAAAGATCAAGCTGCTGTTTAGAATTTTATGTCGAAGAAATTCAGCTTTGTTTCTTAAAATTAATTTTTTTTTCCAAAGATAAAAATTCAATCTGAATTGATGAAGGCAAACCTTTGTGTCTTTACAGGAGTGTCTGTACTCTGAAAGCAAATATCACCAATTTGTTGTATATTTGTCTCTGGCTACTTGATTGGAGGATGTTTCAAATTTAATTCGTGTGAACGACAAAAACTGTATATATTTGTAATAAGTTTGATATCTAGTAAATTATAACAACATTGTGATGATGTAAATTAATATAAATATATTGCTCCGTTGTAAAAATAAAAATGATTCATTATTTGTAAGCAACCAAGAATTGTTCCTTCTCGACGGCAAAAATATTTATGCTTACAATAGGGCTACAAAAACGAGAAGAAAAAAAAAAAAAATCACGTTTAGATACTTATCCAGATAGGCTTTTAACAGAACACTTCTCATATTCTAATCGTTTGAATAAAAATTCAATGACTAAATTAATAGAAGAAAGTCAATCAATCAACCTAATAATAATAATGAAATTAATATTAATAGAAGGCTTAGAACATGTGAGCATATGCCACATGTCTATCTCTCCATGTGTATGTTGCAACGTGACTGTGCAATTATGTCATCCTAAATACATAGTTTTATGCAAGACGGTAGATGCCAAGCTAGTTAGGTGGGTGTAATGATCCCACTAAATAAATCATCTCTTGATAAAATAAATAAATAAATAAATCATCACTCATACTCAGGTGGATGGTAGGTTTTTGAGAATATGTTACACCAAATAATTTAAGTCAAAGAAAATAAGATACAAGAAAAAGAATATGGTATCACCATCGCTAATCTTTACCTAAATCTACCCAAAATTGGTTACATAAAGTCAGGTTGATCCATATATACCAGAGAAGAAAGTTAGTCTTGTCATTTATTCTAGCAAGTGGGATTGGACTGATTGATTGACAAGCTTATATTCCTAATTGCATGCAAAGGTAGGAGTCATCGGGTTGGAATCATTGGTCTTAAATTGAACTAATGAAGAAGGTATGGTGCTATAAAAAATTCGATCGGGACTATGATATAGTGTCACGTAATGTTATTAGTCGAATATGTATTATTAAAATTGTACCTTAACGTATAAATTCGTCAATCATTACCTGGTGTTGATAATTTCATGTAGCATTGTTACGGTCAAATACAGAATTTCTTGATAAGTATCTATAACAAGTGAATTTTTTTTAACAAAACTGCTCTTATTATGTCCCACAGAAATTGACACTTCCTCCAACTGTTTCTGATTGATGTTATGGAAGTCAAGCACCCGAATAATGCCGGTTGCCAAACACAAATTACAGCTCGCTAGAGAGAGAGAGAGAGAGAGAGAGAGAGAGAGTTTGGCAGAAATTATCCATACGTTGTGTGCATCAAATGCACATGTAGGATGGATAGTCTTTGCACATGCGACAAGTTTTAAATATAGCCAACCCTCATCAGCTTTAGCGACCCTACATCTCTAATTTCAAATGAAATATTGAATGAACTCATCAAATCTCTAATTTCAATGATCAATTGTACAGAGACAAAATTCAAAACGGAAAAAAGTGAAATCAGAAGCAAATAATTATTAAATAGTACTAAAATACGATTTCCTAATTCAACCGGTTCATACGTTATAATATGAATAATCAATTCGCATGTTATAATATGAATAATCAGTTCGCATGTTATAATATGAATAAACGGTAGTATTTCATTATAATATACTTGTTCCATGATAACACTATCATTACTCGTACAACAAGAGTTACATCCAGAAAGTAATGGATTCAAGTGAAGGTAACAACAACTATACCAAATCTATAAGATTTATCAAAAGAAAAAAAGAATTTAACCCCAAAAAGAGGAAAAACATGCTATGAATTCAAAGGTCTGTGAAATCTGTAGAATCCATTTGTGCACTGACAATTCCTACAAGCCTCGCTGCTCTGAAATCCAACCTGACAACACAAACACACCGCCTGAGTCACCCCCGCCTTATGCACTGTCCCAAAAACCTGGTAATTATTCTGCTGCAGTCTTGACTCGGCCGAGTTCCCCGACGAAGCCCGAGTTGGCTCGGACTGGAAGGGCTCCAGCCCAATTGAAAGATCCAAGTTGAGGTCACTACACTTGTACATATAATGATCTTGCAATTTCTGCTGTTGCTGTTGTTGGTCTTCCTCTGTGGTGGTCCCACTGCTGGCCTCTTCTATGTTGTCCTCTTCCATCTTGGGCTTGAACAATACAATATTGCTGTTGTGGTTGTTGTTGTTCGAGGAGGTTTTGTTGATGGTTTTGTGATGCAATATGGAATTTTTGTTGGTGGTTTTATCGACGACGGCGGATGGCGGAGAAATGTTTCTGAAATCTAAGCGAGAAGCGGGTGTCGTGGCGGCCGCGGCGGCGGTTGTGGTTTCGTTGAGCGGACGGTGGGTTTGAGGGTCGAGGCCACGGCTGATGAGCTTCCGCTTGATGTGTGTGTTCCAGTAGTTTTTTATTTCGTTGTCGGTTCTTCCCGGCAATCGCCCCGCAATCAATGACCACCTAAAAATAACAAATCAAATTACAATTAATAAGAATGATAATTGACTTTTCCAACGATCATTTCGCCTAGTAAGAATGATCATTGAATTTCAATGATTCAATGATTATTTCGTGTTGAAGAAGGTTCTGAGTTCAAATCTCATACGAAATCTGGTTGTTGTTTATAAGAAAAGTAGTTAAGATTGACAAAGTGATTTCCGAACAATAATTTTCCCAGCAACAAACCAACCAACAAAGAAAAGTGGGCCATGAATAAGATTACATACTTGTTTCCAAGTAAGCTATGGAGCTTGATGATGAGCTCATCTTCTTCTTCTGTGAAATTTCCACGCTTGAGGTCAGGGCGAAGGTAGTTTATCCATCTCAGCCTGCAGCTCTTGCCGCACCTAAGCAACCCTACAGGCATTAATTGGACACAAAAATAAGTACAAATTCAATTAATTTAAGCAAAACTAAATCATGGGTTATAATTAAGTACATATGAAACAGTATTATATATATATATATAGATAATTGAATTTAAAGATTTGAAATTATATATATACCAGCGGCTTTGGGGAGGGAGCGCCAGCAGCCTTCGCCATGGACGCGGATGTAATCGATGAGGCGCTGGTCTTCTTCTTTGGTCCAAGCGCCTTTGTTGGTGTGAGCTTTCTCACAGCAAGGTGACCTCCCCATCAAATTTTTTGTTCTTGTTCTTGTTCTTGCTGCTTAATTTTTGTAATGATTAATTAAGAAATCAGATTGAACAGAAGACAACAGAACTGCAATAAATAGCTATATTGGAAGAGAGAGATTGTGGTATATGTAGCAAACAGTGAGTTGTTATATGGATAAGTAGGACTGGTTTTTTTGTGGTGTTTTGTCTGTACCCGTTTTGAAAGAGCTGAAAAGGATAAGAAGAGAAAGACCAGTACAATTCAGAACAGAGAAAGAGAGAGAGTTTTGGTTTTGTTGAAATTTTGGGAAGAAAGAGATTTATATGTACAAAGGGTGGGGATGATGAGAGAGAGAGGGAGAGAGAGATTTATGAGGAGAGTTGAGGTGGGGAGGGAAGGATTTGACCGAGTTGGTGAAAATGACGAGTGGTTAGTGGTTACAGATAGGGCTGGATTTTGGTAGGTAGCTCTACTTTTACGTCACATTCGGCCCCTTTGTGGGCTCTCTTTTTCTCTCTCTCTCTCTCTCTAATGTCAGGATTCAAAAATCAGACTTTCTTTTTTTGTTTGGTGTAAGAGTTCCGTTATTAACATTCGTTTTAGCGTGCGTGAGTGACTGTAATCGTAAATTAAGTCGTAATTATATTATAAGATCTAATCTCATTAGACGCGTATTCGAACGATTGTTTTGAACTTTCTATCTTGATAATAGAAGAAAAAAGAGGAAACTATGGGAATTCTAAATCAATGTCCAAACTCCAAGTAGGAAACTATCTCATTCGTCATTTCCATGTGGCTTAAAGGGACACACAACACAACATTAGGACAATTGCCTGCCTACCAAATTCCTGCTGGCTGAGGTTTCCTTAGTTGGCTTATGGTGGTGCCTTACCCGAGGGCATATTTGTCTTTTAGCTTAAGATAGACCACATGATCTTATCTACATAAATATATACCATAAAAAAAAAATAATAAAAATTAAACTTTTACGAATTAAAGAGGGATTTTCCGAGTCATATTTTAGGCGGTTGCTTATCCAATCCATCCTCATAGTATTCTCAAAAGCATTATCAAAGGTGCTCTAAAAAGGTATTTTCTTGTCAAAGGAGGATTGAAAAAGGGGCTCAAGTGAATATTGGAAGAGCGGGGAAGGGATATGATAAGGTAAAAAAGTACGTGTGTTTTTGTCTAGTTGTAGCCAAGTTCAATGGAAAACTTTAAGAAGGAAAAAAAAACAACTTTATGAAGATAAAACCGAAATAAAACCAGGTGGAGCTCACATGCCAAGGTGATTCTATGTAAACTAACAAAAATATTTCTGTCCAACTTTTTATTTTTATTTTTATATATTTTAAAAGAAAGAAAAAAAGCTAATGCACTTGTCTAAAAGCCTTTAGCTCAGGTGACATGTGATTAGGGTTGGGTCTCAAACTCAATCTGGTTGAACCGACTAAATTGATTGACCAAAAAAAAAACTGTAGTAACTTGTTTGATTTGATTTTAAATCGGGCCGTAATAATTCGGTTACAATTTTGAGCCGGATGTTATGAAGAGACAGTGCAAGGTAAGGAATCAATCAAGTGGGAGATGAGATAAACTCCCACTAAACTACCAAAGACCAAAAGAACACCTACAGAAACAAATGGGTTTATATATTGGATCAAGGAAGAAGCTTATTGTGCAAATGGATTTCAACAAAAGGAGGGAAATGATTACACAAAGATATTTTCACCATTTGTGAAGCTAACCACAATCAGCCGGTTGGTGCTAACTAGAGTGGGGACATATATGGAACCTTTATTGAGAAGTATTACTGAGACCAGTTGATGTTTCAACTTTCAAAGGCTTGCTAATGTCTTTTTCCACTGGATTACCTTTCTGATATAAACCTAAAATGCAAAACCCAGAATCTAAAACCAAGATGCTCAACCCTAGACCCAATACCAATGTCGTTTTGGACAAGAACACATTCTACATAAGTAAATAAAAACATTAGTAAAATATCCTATTCCATTTTCAGCAATAAAAAAATGTCAACTAAATTAGAGAAATAAAAGAAGGAAACAATTGGTCCTTGCCGAGTGGGGCACAAAAATAAGGGCAGCATACAGTACCTCAGTGGAATATCAAAGCATACCGACAATCCGATCACCAAAGGAAAGGAGAGAATTTGATTACTGCAAAAGAATTTTCCCTTGATCCGTTATTGTACATGTACAATGAATTTTGAGTAACAAACTGCCAAGTCGCTGAGTAAACCAACCAAAAAAATCAATACCTTAGGATACACTTACCTCTACTCAAATGAAAGAAAATTTCACAACTTATTTGAATGATACACTAATTTTCTAAAATGACAATTGAATGATACACTGAATTACAGGTGAACAAAAAAATTGTAACCCTAGTGAATAATTTTATGTATTGAAATCAGTCTTGTTTGTCATGTTACTGTTTTCGTTTCTAGCTTCTGCTTCTTTACACATACAATCTGGCATGGGAAATGTATATAGTGACGCACTGGGTTTTTTCAGTTCAACACCCTTTTGGTCACTATGGCGAAGCATGTCTCGCACCTGTCGTTTGAAATCTTCCCATCTGCGAAATAAGAAATGTCGATGAACAAACATGTAAAGTTGCTTGTATAAGCTGCTTTATACTGAAAAATGAGGCTGTGAATGAACAGATCAACAAGAAGTCATTGGAGGTAAAACAAATTGCATACATGTTTGTTTGTTTATGTGCTTAAACTTCCATTATTTGCCCCTTTTATTATCCGCTAATGTAATCTTTATACAACTAATTTCTCTTATATAATTTGGAATCGACAACCATAACAAACCCATTACAGTGAATCCTGAGGTTCTCAAAGTTAACAAACATCAAACAGATGACAATGCACATTCCTAGCCTACCACAAAACAAAAAGTTGAACGGTAGAACTATGATTTTTGTATTCTCAATCGAATTTTAATATCTGTAATATGCACAAATTTAAAATGTAGAAAGACAAAAAACTGTTATTAGTTACCACTACCCCCATGTTGTAGCTTACATAAATAAAGAACTACTTATTCAACAGATCAATACAAATGTAAATGGACAGTTCAACCACATTTTACCTGATACTGGGATTATCAAACAAAAGCGCTAATTTTCTTTTATCAGGGTTGATTGTCTTCGAATGTCCACCATAGAGATACCGCCTGTGACCCATCAAGAAGTGTGGAAAATTTCCACCCTGAGTGGTGACAAATACTTCACTGTGAAGGCAAACCGTGTAATCAAGAGCAGCCAATCTAGATAAATGGCCCTACATCAGAAATGTTGGCATTGAAAAGATTAACTTGACGCTAACCCAATGGACCCACTGTAGAGATGGTATAATTAATATATCACTACTTTCAAGCTAATGCTTGCTTTTGTTCTCTGTGAATGCAAATAACATGCCTCATATGGTACCTGAAAAGGAGCAAGTTCTTCTGCAGTAGCCAGTGTGTCTTTCATTTCCAAGCGTGGAAACATCTGTTTAAGAGGAGCCATGTACTTCTCAGCTTTATAAATTTTTCCTGCTGCTATGTATACTGAGGTGGTATTATCAAATCCCATTCCCCTGAGCATCATTCCTACCTACAGCATAAGATACTTAATTGGTCAGAGTTCAAAAAGAATTGCACACTAATCATAGTATGCAAAAGAGATGACAGAAGGAAAACAGAATCTTTCACAGTAATCAGATTTCATTCATATTGGGTATGCCCCATATTTTTAGCTATAAAACCCTATTATAGCTCCCTACTCCCTAAATAATAAAAAATTACAAAAGTAAACTGAAAACATAAACCTGCAATACATTTTATAATTACTGGAAGCTCCATGACGTATCTACTTCAGTTAATTATTACTACTGTTGTTGTTATACTCCAAAGTAGTTGATTGTAGTAGAAGTAGAAATTATCTGTTAAAGATATCTGAACATTCCGTCATAGGCAGGCTTGTTCTGTTTAAGGAATTTAATTTCAAGTGTTTTAAGAACAGTTTACCCATGCAACAGAAAAGAAATTAAGAAATTCAAATCAAAAGAAGGAAAGACAGCTTTATACCTCTAACGGGGTTAAAGGGCATTTCCCATCCACACGATTTGCACCTGGCCTTATTACTCTACCCCTTCTCCTGAATTTTCCTCTCCAACCTCTTTCTCGAGCAATATCCATTTCACGTTTCTCTTCCTCCCCACCATCATATTCACAGCAAGAAAACGCAACCATGTCCTTTGATAAAGAGAATAGCATTTAGAACTTAAGGAAAAACAGCTACTGAAGAACTCAGAAACTGTTCATTTAAAAGATGAACAAATATACACCTCTTCAAATCGAAGATGTACTGAAACATATTTTCCCCCGCTGTGGGAGCTACTTTTAATCATTCGATCAACCATTTTATCTGCAAGAATTCTTATAGAATTTGAGAACCTCAGTGCTTCGAAATTGGCTAAGCATCTAAGCCTTTGCACATTTGAAGGAACTGCCTGAGCCAATCTGTTGGAAAAAGGTGCAATGCGCACAGCCCTGCAATATGGATTGAGGGAAACTATATATAGCTGTCACATACAATGTAATGCACACCCATGTACATATATATATACAGTGAGCTTCAGTTGAGGGATCCCTCAAATAAGCTTATTTGAGGGACACCCTTGTAGGGCCCACTCCGTATTGTATTTCACTTATTCAAACCATCTATGTTGTAGATATTCATTCAAATATCATCTCTACAAAAAATCACTTGAATCCGATATCATTTGACCACTCAATTGAATTATTGAAATTTTGGTACTTTCTTAAAGCACGGTGTTCATTGATTTTGGACACAATTGGATGTCGAAACGGTTTCCAATTTGTCTAATTTTTTGTAAGGATGATCTATGAATGTAGACTTAAAAAATAGATTGTTTGGATCGTTGAAAAAAAATTTGTAGGGGACACTAAAGGGCGTCTCTCAAATTATATATATATATATATATATATATATATAACAAATTGTAATTATAAATAAAACTATAGGTAAGAAGCATACCCCATTTTCTCCAACTTTGGGAGGACCTTTTGAAGATAGTAAGCTGGACTGGACCAACCTTTCACTCTCAAATTCACAATGTTGCTTATATTATTGTCAAACCGCTCAAGTATATCACCTGGGAGCTCCCTGACCACATTCACATGATTTCTGAGAGCATGAATGAAGAAATCTTCATCAAATATGTTTCCAAAGTGGCTGCAACAAGTTGAAAATAGAGTGGTCAATACCTTGCATTATCAAAAGATGAACTTTTCAATATCATACTGTCACGCTTTACATATACTGTCAGTAGTGGCCAGCATTTTCCCCTTCAAAGTGGTCAAATTTTGAAGCTTAGGACCCATTAGACAACCATGCACCAATCAAAATGCTGTGAGATCATATTGTATATTGCATCCAATATATATGCAAACCTTTGCACGAACTATCTTCTTGGGCTAGCACTTTTTGATGAAGCCTTGCATAATTACAACTACAACCCTGCTTCATTTAGGGAAAATGTCTTCCCCTTTCCAGAATCAACAATTATTTTGCAAAGGAGCTTTAAGTGCAACTCAACTTCATTTAAACCCTTCATAATAAAAGAATAATGGAGAGATGGATTATATGTGATGGTATCAAAGCAGATTTGCAGAGAAAAGAGTTGATGGATGATGTTGATCACACTGCCAACTACGGAAGATGGTAGGGAAAGGTCTGGATTTTGGGAAATTGAGAAGGCTAGGAAAATTGATTTGTGGACTTGGATCTAATGAGGATGGAGGTGACTTGGTTTTGGGTATTAAGCTAATGAAGAGGGGAATCAATCTCAGTTGGTTTTTCTCAGAGCATTTTGTTATTTTAGGGAGACTGGGTAATTGGTATAGGTTTTTATTTTGACATTTTCTTTAGTATCTGATTTGGAAAAGGATAAAAGAAACCCAGCCAGAATGCATCATTTAGAGTTAAGGTTTTTCTTAAAAATGAAAAAAGAAAACCCAAGATCTGAGTACCTCATAGGTAAAGTCTTATTGCACATTCGAGCGAGCACCTGTTAAATTAGGTGTACGCCCTTTGACCTTTTTCCAGAGCAGAGGTGTTTCTCTGCAAGCCTTACCCCACATTCCAAAATGACCCCAAGCCCTAATCCTAACCCCCTTTTCTTAAGTTAATCATGGGTGATGGTACCCCCATAGGTAGGGAACTATCATAGCAGCGCCCCAGCCAACCTTTGTTATTATGGCAGCACCCCAATTGGCTGGACACTGCCATGCAGCATGCCTCATGTCTGGGCACTGACATGCTGCCCAGCCAAATTTTTTTTATTTCTTAATTATTTTTGTCCTTTTTAGGTAATTTGTAAAAATTTATCAACGAGAGAGAGACAGAGAGAGAGAGACAGAGAGAGAGAGAGAGAGAGAGAGAGAAGGAAGAGAAGGGGTGCAGAGTATTTTTTATTCTATTTTATATTTTGGGACAAGAGCAAGGAAGTGGGAAATAAGTGCACTACAATAACCAAGGACGATGCAAGAGCAATCTAGCAATTAAGTTAGCATAGTTATATTGTGCTGAACTAACTATGGCAGACTATTTAGAAAGATAATAGAATACAAAAGTCACCACGTAGATGGTAATGCAGCTGATGGTGATTAAGATCATAATCATAATGGTACAATAAATCAAATAATCACCTTGAGTCTCTCCAAACACTATTTAGATGAAAAATTGGGATCAAAAGAGTTGCATTCAAAAGTCCAGCCACAGCAACTGCATCACATATCTATATTGAAGTTGTGAAGATAAATGTCAGAGGAAAAAAAAAAGGGAAAAACCAAGAGGCACAAGACATGGTTGAGACAACTATTTTAGACGCAAGTGTCCAAATCTAGCCTATTCATGAAATTCACGCACAAACTTTTTGTCCAAGTGTAGTTTTAGGTGGAATAAAATGAGAACACAATCCCATATATATATATTCATGTACGTTTCTGACTAAAACTATACAAAGAAATTTAGCATGAAAGGTTGCCAAACTGTCAATGAAATTGCTATGATTGACAGTCCAGTGACATATCACACCAACAGAAAAAGAGCATTATATATGCATATAGTTTGTCTCTCCTACGTGACAACAATGTGCAAGAACAATGTGCAACGCTCCTTTTCGTTATTAATTAAGTGTGCATATATATATATATATATATATATATATATGCATAAATCAAGCCTCCTCAAAAAGACAAAAGATTCATAACCAAAAGTACAAAAAGACAGTTCCTTGGTGTTTCCAAAACAACACACTTCATCCACATTAAGGAGTATATTTTCACTTTGTAACCAAAAAACAAGAATAAAAGAAAACTTTAAAATGAACACTACAAACTCTGTAACTGATTAATTTCTTTATGCAAAGATCCAAACCACAAACATCAAAATAACAATAAATCAAACGAAGGGCTGATTAAGAAAATGAATTTCAGTTGGATACAATCCACCTACCGATAAGCGCTGCTGGTTTAACCCACCATTCGCTTCAATTATAAATAAACCATTTGACTGTGGTAATGCTGTTCGTACGTTCCCACCAAGTATTAAAAAACAGAAGTTAGTTATTCATTTAGTTTTAACAACCACATAATTATTCATTCTATTTGCCAATTATCAAATAACACAAATTCAAATTCAAATTCCTGCCACATTAAGTTAAAGATAGACGAGCGAATAGAAGCAATCTAAACATAATAAGGAATAACATATCACTTAACGAAAACATGTCATATATCTTTCTACAAAACATCTTTCAATAAGTATTTTTCCACACAAAATGTGAAGATGAAGCATGATATCTTGGTAAACATACATTTGTGCATGTAAGTGTGTGTGTGTGTGTGTGTGTGTGTGCACTGGACAGAGACGGAGTGTTTTTCCTTTTGGAATAAACCAGGTTTAGTATTTTCTTATGCACCCTCCAACCCTATCTATCCACCAGTGTACAGCATGCACGTGGTGATATTCTCTTTATCTGGCATTTGAGACCCATATAAATTATAAGGCCTCATCTAAAAATGGTTGAGAGTGTAGTGGAGGGCGCGTATTGCCAAGAGAGGCTGCAACACCCACTACATGATGAGTTTGACTAAGCAAAATCGGGTAACCAGTAAAATAAATGTATCCATCTGTCAAACAAAATAGGTCATTGTCAGTTAACAGTGATCCTCATATGGAAAACTCAAACCTTCTTTTGGTGTATCTTTGCTAATACAAGGCTTCCAAACTTGATGCACTTTTGAATTCCACACTGTCATCAACTGCACGATTTTCATATCAGTATGTAGTCAATTCACATAGTTCACATTGGCTGTAAACATCATTAAGAAATTTTTGCAGAAGTGCATAAGAAAAGATACTAACCCTTCAGAAGAGGTTACTCTAGAGGGCTAGAGATTGCAGTGATTTCGTATAAAGACAGTAAATTTTTGTATCAAAGGTATTTTGATTTGATGACTGCAGTGTTATTTTTGGCTATGCTGATTAAATTAAGTGTCCTTTATACAAACCCAAATCAAGAAATCCTAATACGTAACAGAAAGTAGACAACAATGCATATCAAACTGAACAAATAAGCATGCGCATTGATTGGTATAATGCTCAAACTCTAAGAACTTACAAACACACAACAAAAAGCTGTATTTTCAATCCCACAGCCAATCCAATACAAACAACGTTTGGATAAAACAGAAAAAGCACTTACAAAATTGTGAGTGTGATTGCTCTCAGCCTGCATATAAGGCCAAAGCTTCTGAAAAACCTGAGGGCTCCTATACAAGGAGCCCGGCGGCGACCGCTTACTAACAACAACAACAGCGTTTTTCAAACTAACTACATCGAAGCTCACCGAGCCCATATACAACAACATCCCCGAAATGTACAACAATGGCGCGAACAAAAGCACGCCTCGGCGCTTAAAAACGACCGAAATGAGCAAAACCACAACTTTCTCCACAATGCTCTGCTTGGGGCCTCTGCCGCCGGCGTTCTTGTTCCGGCCGTGGCGGCAGCGTGGGGAGGACGGCGGAGAGCCGGCGGCTCGGGGATTGCCGAGCCGGCTGTAGCCGTGCATTGGAGGAGAGAACTAGGGTTCTAGAAATTTCTAGAGAGAGGAGAGTCGAGATCTGATTGTGGGAGAGAGGAGATGAGGAGGAGACATTATGTGATTACATGAGAGAGAGAGAGAGAGAGAGAGAGAGAGAGAGAGAGAGAGGTTTTGGGTGGTTTTTGGGGAAGACAAGATAATAAAGGAGAACGCGTGGGGAGGGCGGCTGTCATGATTCACGGGAACTGGAGATGCCAGCTTTGATGAGAGAGTGGTGTGGGTGCGTGGGTGTGTGGGTGTGGTTTCCGGTGGCCCCATAGTGATAAGAAAAAAATATTGTTGTTTTATCAAGTGAAAAGCTTATCTTCACTCAATCAAAATGCACAATTTAGCAAACTACTCGTTAGTGTAGTGATTTCAAGTATTTACTCCCTCAGACAAGGTCCTGGATTTGAGTTTTAGCATCTGTATTGTGTGTGTGAGTTTAACATGCTATCGCCCCTTTTAATAAAAAAAGTACTCAAAAATAAATAAATAAATAACTGCACAATTTATTTTCAACCAAAAATAAACACAAGTATGGCAACCTCCTAGCAATTTTATTATCTTCACTCTCTAAGTGGTCAATAGCATGCCATTCGTCATGTATTAAAAGTGTTATGTTTGATTTTTCTCTCAATTTCACTATATCTATATATCTCAATTATGTTCTTTGACACAATAATTGAAAGAAATGAAATCTATTAGTTATTCATCAAAGTTTCATTTATTCAATGACTATAATTAAACGACACTATATAGCTTGAAAACGTAGAAAAAAAATTCGTTTATTTACATCAATCTTTCAAGGGGCTCATTCAAGATTTACTCGTATTATTACTCAACATAAAATAATTTGATTTTAGCTCATTAGCATAGAGGAAGACAAAAGAGAGAAACACAACATGAAATGGGTTCAATAAACCAAGCACAACATAAATAAAATTTATAAAATAATAAAACTAAAACAAACGGTAAGTGAATTTGACAGAGTAATAATACATGTGCATTGGGCTACGTGACCTATTTATAGACAAGAGATGGGATGCATCTATTGTGATTTCTTCTATGTTGGACTAATGACATTACTTTGTATGAGGGTAGCATGGCAAGTGACATGGCGAAGGACAACTTTGTTCCTTCTTCATGTCGAAGGTGGACACATTCTCCATTTTCGAAGAAGGGTTCGGTGTGGTTACAAGGTTTGGCAAAAGGGCAAACTAAGCGATTCTACACCCAAAGAGGCCTTTAGCATGCACGACATCATCTTACTGTTCGATTCTTTGTCGATATTTATCAGTCATATGTGGTATAAACAATGTACTTTATAAGATTATGGATCAAGTATGCCAAGTTATGGTACCCTATTGTAAAAATTAATAATAATGTAATTGTAGTCCTTATTGTAGTACATATGTTTACTTGAAAAAGGACTTGACTTTACCTCTCCGAGGCCCACATTTTCCAATCGACGATAATATAGATCCTTACAACAATATACAGACAAATACGATATTATGAATAGCGTTAACTGACATGGTAATGCAAATGAAACAACCACCTCTAACATTAGGATTTTAAAATGTAAGGAAACTGACATAAGGATTCTTAGCGTCGCCAGCACCAACAGAGGCAGCATCATCAACTTTATCGGAGGCACTAGTTTAGCCCTTGTTTTTTTGTCAACTGTTGTACCTCTCACGGCGTTGATGGAGATGAAGGTTACTAGACTTTCACCCTATTTTTTGGCGTCGAATGTCGTACCCCTCATGGCGCCCATGGATTGTGTGTCCCCCAACTTGGGCCACACACAAGATTGGTATTTCACTTCCTAGGCTAGGCATGCCTAATCCTTACTATTGGTGACACTCAAACACAAGACCTCTCTTGCACAAAACCCCCACGGATAATGGCAGAGCCAAGAATTTAAGTGAGATGGAGCACATTTAAAAATTCAAAACTCTTTTCACTTTCTCTATTGTTACTTTTTGTATAAATAATCAAACATTTATTCATAATATCAAAATATATGCAACTCAAAAGAAATTTAGACATGACAATAAAATAGAAAACTAAGGAAAATGGGGGGAATTTAAGAATTTAAGAGGAATTTCATAATATTTGTATAATATTACTATAACTAAAGAATAATACTAGTCTTACCACATTTTTAAAAATAAAAAAAAGAGTTTGAATTTTTTATATTTTATTTTTTGAGAAAAAACGATTTCAATAAAGATACGGAAAAGGTTACAAAATATCCTCCACCAAAACATCACACACGGCATCAGGAGGATCCTGAAGCCACGATAATGTTTCTGGTAAGGTAATTGCCAAACGAGCTAAGCGATGCGCTGCTAGGTTAGCTTCTCTATAAGCAAACTGAATAGAAGTATTCTCTAACTGGGAAAGGAAAAACTTACAATCTGAGAACAAAAAACTTAAATGGGATCTATCCTCATGCACATCTTGAACAAACTGTAACACCCCTTGCGCATCACTCTCAATCAGCTTTGGACCTGGTCCATTTTTACCCTAAATGTGCCTCCTCTCACTTAACTTCTTAGCTTTAGCACTGTTGGAGAGAGGGTGTCACGATCGAGAGAGAATGACACAAATCTATTTCAAAAAAAGAAAATTAATTGAGACATTAACGGGGCATTGTTGAAAATGAGTTGGGTATTTAGAAGACGGGCATCTTTTTTTTATATTTTTTTTCTTGAGAAATTCTATGATTGCATTCATAATTCAGCAAAAAAAGTCACTAGCCACAAAAGGGCCAACGTAGCTGTCTAATATTAAAATTAAGAAAATCTGGTGTGTCTCCACTAACGATCAGGCAGGATCGTAGAAACTCTGGCATAGACATTCTAAGTAAGATTGCAAACTTAGAATAATAAAAAAGAGATAAAGCTTGAAAAACTAAGCCATAACAATACAAATAAAACTCTCATCAAGGAGAGATGAAAAACTCTTACAAAGGAGAGATGAAAAACTCTCACAAAAGGAGAGGTGAAAACTACACAGAGAACCCAAAGAGTCTCTGCAACTTATTCCAAACATAAAGAAATTGCAAAAAAGATGGTGGTGGAGATCCGACGTCGAAATGCAGGTGAAGATCCGACGCTGAGCCGTAGCCGCCTGTAATGGTTGGATGAAAATCATAACAAAACTAAGACAAATAAGGAAAACCCTTTATCTCTGAAAATGGGGGAAGATGTGAAAGGACGAAGAGAGGAAGAGAAGAGGGGAGAGGGGGGAAGAACAAAGGCTTCATTCACCCTCAAAGTGAAAAAGGCTCTAAGTGTTTTTTGAGAGAAAGGGGGCTAGGATTTTGGCTAATACCAACTTAGAGATTTTTTAGAAGACTGGCATCTAAACAAAAATGTGATAGTCTTGACAGATTGGAATAGCATATTTGGAGAGTGCTTTTAGCCAATTTCGCTACAGGTCATCAATTGACAGCCATTTGATCAATTCAAAACGAATTCAACGGCGAAATAGGCTATGTATAAAGGTCGAAATTAGGCTATGTTCTCACTTAATGTTTTTTTATATTTTAAGTACTTGTGAGTACAGAAGAAAAATCGTAGCAGTAAAGACTGTCATCAACCATATTCTGTTTAATCAGTCAAACGCAGCTCATTAAGGATATAATTGTCAATTCGCATCCAAATTAAGAGGGTAGAATCGGCAATAGAAAGGTATGAAAACCCTA
The DNA here is from genome assembly GCF_902201215.1 of Prunus dulcis. NCBI lineage: Eukaryota > Viridiplantae > Streptophyta > Magnoliopsida > Rosales > Rosaceae > Prunus > Prunus dulcis. The sequence goes on from NC_047650.1 coordinate 41,351,368, forward strand.
GACTCGCTTCATTGCTCTTCAGAAGCCAGTGGGTCTCAAAGTCCAAACGCCGTTGCTTGTTCGTTGGTGGGCGAGACTTTCAGAGTTGGTGCATTGGCTATGGATAAAGGTCAAGCAGAAATGGAGGGGCCTATTTTCAGGGACATAAGGCGATATTACTGCGAGTATTGTGGAATCTGCAGATCCAAAAAGTCTCTGATTGCTTCTCACATCCTCTCCCACCACAAGGTTTACTAATTTTTTTCTTAATTTTAATGTTGTATGGTGGATTTATGATTTTTTCTGAATTGGATCTTTGATTTTGAGTGGTATGCTGTTGTGGGTTTATTTGGTTTTGTCTTAGAAACGAAATTTGGAACTTGGGTTGCTTTTAGATTGATTGTTGTAATTTTTATTTATTTTATTTATATATTTTTGGGTGTAGGATGAGATGGAAATGTCTAGTGTTGATGAAGATCGAGAAGTTGAGCAGGAAAAATCTAATACTTGCCAAGAGTGTGGTGTCACTTTCAGAAAACCTGCACATCTCAAGCAGCATATGCAAAGTCACTCACTTGAGGTATTGTTTATCGTCCATGTTCAAAACAAGCTGAGGCCTTTGAACAAGAAAAAAAAGGACTGATAAATTGTCTTCTAGCCTGAGATTTATTGAACTAAGCTTACAGTGTTTTGCTTTTATATGGCTTAGACGAGTTGATTCTTCTTGCTGCTTTTAATTTTGAATTGCTGCCTGTTATTAACCGAGTATAACTCTTCAATGTACTAAAATTGATCTGGCTGCAAGGGAATATTTTATGGAATTGTATGTTATTCTCCCATTAGTTGGCAGTAAAACCAGCAGTAGCTTCTAAAGGAGTAATTGAATGATGTTACAAGTGAGATATAATAGACTTTGATGATGTCAGAGCTTATTAGTTTCACAATTTCGGAATATGCATATGTACTAGATGAAGTTTTGTAACGTTTGCATCAATTGAATCTATTGAATATATAAGTTTTGCAGGAATCAACGTATATGAAATATATACGATGGATAGCGTGAAGCATTGGATCCCACACAAAGAACTCCAAAATGCGAGATGGTTATGACTTGAATGGACTAGTACCAGGTGGGAGACCTCCTGTGAAGCTCCATCAAGTGAACCTCAATCACGCACTGTTTGGTTTGAGGTTTAAGTGATGTTCAATTGTATTTTTTTATATTTATATTTATTCGTTCATCAATTTATATAGCTTATTCTTTGCAGAGGCCATACATATGTTCAGTAGATGATTGTCATTCCAGCTACAGAAGAAAGGACCACTTGAATCGCCATCTCCTTCAGCACCAAGGGAAACTCTTTAAGTGTCCAATTGAGAACTGCAATCGTGAATTTGGTTTCCAAGGTAACATGACGAGGCATGTCAATGAACTTCACAGTGAGGATTCCCCCTCAACTAATGGTGGGGCTCAGAAGCAGCATGTGTGCAAGGAAATTGGTTGCGGAAAGGTGTTTAGATTTGCTTCGAGGCTGCGGAAGCATGAGGATTCCCATGGTAGCTTTTGTTTTTGAATTCTATTTTTCTTTTTAAGTTTTATATTATGTTGTCACAATGCAATGAAAAATGCAGATTGACATATAGATGACACATATTTTCCCCTTAACGATGAGAAATATGGTGGTATAATTCTTGGCAATATGATTTTTGCAACCTTTGATGATACCCTTTACTTCTGCAGTTAAGCTAGACACAGTGGAGGCATTCTGCTCTGAACCAGGTTGTATGAAACACTTTACGAATGAGCAATGCCTTCAGGCCCATATCCATTCCTGCCACCAACATACTACCTGTGAGATATGCGGGACCAAGCAACTGAGAAACAACATCAAAAGGCATCTTCTCACACATGATGATAAACATTCAATAGAGAGGATTAAATGCGATTATAAGGGTTGTCTTCATACATTTACAACTGTAAGTTGCTGACCTAAAAACAATAGTTGACCCACATTATTAATTATTTTGGGATGTAAAAGTTGTTTAGAATTCTGTGTTAACATTTGGTTTTACATATGCAGAAGTCCAATCTCGCTAAACATGTGAAAGCTGTACACCTAGAACATAAACCTTTTGTCTGTAGCTTTTTGGGTTGTGGCTTGAGGTTTGCATACAAGCATGTGAGAGATAACCATGAGAAAACTGGATGTCATGTCTATACTCAGGTGACTTTTTGGTCTTGGATAATTCAATACCCCTGCATGTTGGATGTTTGCATATTCTTTTTGGATAAGCATCTTTTCAGCCAATGTCACAATATGAACTCATATGGGGGAAATCAATGGCATTGAATTTCAGGGGGACTTTGAAGAGGCTGATGCGCAATTCCGGTCACGTCCAAGGGGTGGGCGTAAAAGGGAGTGCCCCAACATACCAATGCTGGTTCGGAAAAGGGTGACTCCACCAAATCAATTGGGCCAAGAGTGCGAGTACATCCCCTGGTTACACTCACAAGAGGACAATGACGAGCAGTGAATGTGAATTCGAATATTGATATATATAGAGGTAGTAGGCTAGTAGCTTGGACATTATTCCACCACTTTTGTTGCTGCTTGTGAATGTGAATACGAATACGAATACTGATATATATATATAGTTGTAGCTTTTGATAGCTTTTAAATCCGTCACAATTGTGGCTATAATTCTTCATGTAGTGCATTGCATGCTCTTGTTTCTTTCTACTCAGTAGTTGTTTTGAAAAGTGGTTTCTATTGCTTGGTTTTTTTGTTTTTTGACCAAGTAAATATTCTAAACAACTCAAAAGTACTGGGACGGGATTTGAGTTCGGGCGATGGGCATTCTGTCCTAACCAATGGAATTAAACGATATTCTGAACTATAAACTAGGGATGGGGAATTGAATTCGGATACAAGGTGGCCGTTGCTCCAGCAAACTGACTCTTTCCACATATGCATATTACTTCGTTTGAGTTTACTTCTTACACTTACAAGAAAATAAGGAATTTTTGTTTTCGTATTTTGGTAGTATTTAAATTCCCTTGTTTGGTTTGGAAACCCTTAATATTTTGAATTAACCCCTTTAATTTTCTCCCCTAAATATTTTACTTTTACCCTCCATGAATTAAAAAATGAAATACCACATAAGGCCCTTATCCTCAGTTGACACTTTTCCAGCCTCCCTTTAAGCAGATGCCACCGCTGGCGAGGGGTTGTAGGCAGCTTTGGTGCAAACATCAAAGATTGACCGAGTAATTTTGTTAATGATTAGGTCAAGTGTGTTTCTTTTGTAAAACTTTCAATGAATGCTACCTTTATTTCCTTCATTTCCTGGCCTGTCCAATCGGGTTAAAAAGTTGGATAGAATACCTCCAAAATAATTTTTATATTTACTAGAATAAGATTTGAAGTTGGAATTTACTTATACAAAAAGATAACAAATAAAAATAGTGAAACAAGCCATGACGGAAGTTAAGTCAGTTAATCAAAATACCAAGTCGGGTATCCTACATTTTTAGATTATTTTAAAATAATTTAGGCTAAGCAAACGACCCACTAACTAGTTTAATATGCGCATGCCCGATCATTACTATTTGTTTCTTCATTTTTACCTTTTCTTTTTTTGGGACCCATTATGTTTTTGAACAACCAACGAAACATTAGCCATTAGCCTGCTGCCTGCGACAGTGTTGCGACCTGGTCCCGTCAGAGATGGTGTCAACGATATCTTCTTCTTCAGCTCCATCAAGTTGTTCGCTTCTCTCCTCCGAGTTCTTTCCAACTCGGTCGACTCAGCCATTCAAAGCCGCTTCGCTTTCATGGGTTTCTTCTTTTCCTCCGGTAAACATATCCATAAGCTCCATTGCAGACCCTCCCACTCCCACTCTCAACAAGGTAATTAATACGCTCACTTTCGCAATCTCCCAAACCACCCTTTCGACAATTCTCAGAAAAAAAAAAGTGTTATATTTCAAATTCCTTATCTTAGACAAATATGAAGATAACTCTGAATTCTTAATCTGTGAAGCTTAATTGAAGAGGTTGCAGTATCACTGAAATGGGATTTTACTGAAATTGTGTGTTGGAGAAGATATTAACACTAGATACAGTCAATTATTTTGGAAACCAGAGCTCTATGAATCTGCCATTAGTGTGCTGGTTTGAATGAATGAGCTTTGTGGGTTATCTGTATTTAATCTTGATTTCTAAATAAGACGTGATATTGGGAATTCAAGTCATGTGATGAGTATAGCTTTCTCAGGGTAGCTAAACACTTCATTTTAGGTCACTTAGGCTAAGAAGGAATCACTCTCACAAAAGGGTGAAACTTGAAATTGTGGCTGTATGAGTACTCTTGGGATGCTCAGTACGGAAATTATTGTAGATGTTGCATCCTGTTTGCTTTCTTGTGAAGAAGCATTTTCCTGGTCTATTGTGGACTTGTAGTGTAAGCTGTTGTCTAAATTTGATAAACTCAATTAACACTCCGTTACCAAAAATCCTCAATCCATTGAAATCTCATTGAGGAGGGTCTCCTAGCCAATAGCAGGACCAGGCATTCTTGTTTTGACAGGGGGACATGTTTGGCATGTCCTATAGCAAATTGCAGGAAGTCCAAAGAGGCTACTTTACCCTCTCTTGACGCCGTGAACATTCTACAACTTAACTGTTTATAAACTGGGGACAAAACCTTTTGATGGTAGTTGTTGTATATGTTTTACATGTGCCAAGTCCTTTCTTGCTAATATATGTAGTTTCTGTTGTTTTTTGGGGATATGGGATGAGATGAATTGGTGGCCCCAAAAAAATGTAAATAAGTGGGGTTTCAGCTTCATACTGTTATGTCATATTGTCCCCTTAAGAACTCTTTGAGGTTCCTAGAAATGTGCATTGCATAAAATGAATAACTAGAAATCCTTTTAAAATGTTGAGCTGACACCTACCGACACCTATTTTTGCCTTTGAAATTACAATATATTTTACTTGTAATTTTAGAATTCTGTTGTTCGAGCTGCATGGACCCGGAGATCTCGAGGAGAAGCTGCAAAGAAGCCTAACAGGAAATCGTGGAAACAGAAGACTGATATGTATATGAGGCCATTCTTACTGAATGTTTTCTTTTCAAAAAAGTTTATCCACGCAAAAGTGATGCATCGGGGAACAAGCAAAGTGATATCAGTTGCTACCACGAACGCCAAGGATGTTCGGAGCAACTTACCCTCACTCACAGATCACAACGCATGCAGAGTTATAGGGAGGCTTATTGCTGAGCGATCAAAGGAAGCTGATGTTTATGCATTGTCTTATGAGCCCAGGAAAGATGAACGGATTGAAGGTAAGCTTGGGATTGTTCTTGATACCATTAAAGAAAACGGGATCATATTTGTTTGAACTAATTAGTGAACTCTTTTAGCCATGTTTGCTGCAATTGAAATTAAAATGTAGAATGTTTATCATTGTTTCACCACCAAATGAATGCCTCACAAATTGGTTGGTTTGAAGACTTCTCTCTCTACTTAGTTCCATGCATGCTTGCTTCACCCCCACAGCTAGTGTATCTATCTCATCAAACAACCTATATAAATTTTGTCACATCTGGGGGACGAATCTGATCAAGGTTGATTGCTAGACTTTTGACAATTGGGACAGTTGAACTGATCTTTGTGGTAAAGTTTCTTTGCTTAAATCGAATAAGCTTTTGAATTCATTTTTCCACTTATGGAAGATTAGGTCCAACTGACCGAATCAGCTCCTGTAGCGAGTGTTGTAAACGCTAAGGATTGGTTGCATTGCATACACACCTTAAGAAAATTCATGGAAACCAAAAACACAAGTATCATAATAAGTTTTTTATATAATTATAGTAAGTGTTTCAAGCATGATAATAAATTCCAATACCTGGTTTGAAATTTGATTGACTATAATAATAATAATAATAATAATAATAATAATAATAACTATCCAGTAATTTATTTGAGGATACTATTTGCCTCCCTACCGGTAAAGAGGTACTCCTACTTCTTACAAATCACAGTTTGACACATGTCGCACTCCTATTGGTAGGAATGTAAGAACTCCTAGACACATGTTGCACTCGTATTGGTAGGAATGTAAGAACTCCTACTTATCTGATAAGGATAGAAGTATTTTTCTTCATTTGAACGGGTGAACACAAGTATCTAGAATTTTTCTTTCTTTTATTGGAATTTTGGGGGAGTATAAGGGGCTTATGTTTCTCTTTCACGAGTTGTCTCTGAATATTTGACAAGTCCTCAAAGTTTTAAATCAATCAATTGGTCCTTGATAATTTTTTGGTCCACTCTCTCATCTTATTCCGTCAAAATCTTTGTTAAAATTGGTAATCCAGCCTACTTTAAAGAGATAATTCATCAAAATACAACCTATCACCACATGACACAAAGTAAAGCTAACGTGTCTTGCTCAACAAGGCTCGCCTTGATGGGCCCCAATTGTGAAACTGTAATTGAAAAGAATATGACTTTATTGAGCACAAACTTGAATTTTAGGACTAAAATGAACTATATTTAAACGATAATACCCTTTTAAAGTTGGTTACACGACACACATGACTAGTTTGACCCTCACTAAAGGCATATATTATTAGTAGTTTTAATCATGCTCTTTGTTTTACTCACATAATCCTTTCAATTATTTTAACCCGAAAGAAAAAAGGTTATTTATTATTTCACTTCCTGAAACTCGAGCTCGCTCTCACTTAACCATCCAAAACTCAAATTTTCTCACTTTACTTCTTTTTAAAAAGGTCTTCGGATGTCCTCGTTGTTAGGTTCTTAAATCAATAGGACTGTAATATCAATTCGGTTTGTTCGTTTTTTTGTTAGACCGTGAGAGCTTGAATGACCATCGACTAATTTTCTCCACGTTGAGCGATTTGCTTCGATTTGTCCTTATCCGAAAATCACCCAAACCAAAATTAATAATTCCTTTGGGCCAAAATTCAAATTATTTGGTAACATCAACGGCCCAGGGAAAGGTATAAAAAGAGAACCTAACAAGAAAACTCATCCATCAGTATTCACTGCAACACAGAGAGAGCGCGGGGGTTTTGCTCCCCTACAACCACTTGACAGATCAAAAATCTGCAGAAAGTAGCCCGATTTCTTGAAGGTAAGGTCAAATTACCCCTCAGTCTCTTTCAACCCTAACATCTGCTAATTTAGTGTAGTTTTGTGTGCCCAAGTAGAATCAAATTTTAATGTTAAAAGAGTATAATCCTGTTCTATTGCTTATTATTGTGGCTTTGTTTTTCCTGTTTCGTGATTTTCGAATGCGTGATTTGTGTTTAGTGTAAATCTGCCCCTTCTTTCAACAATCCTTGAGATCCTCGATATGGACCACAGGCGTAAGATGTTGGCAACTGCAAGCTCTCAAGCTCAAGGTCCTGAGTTCATTGTTGATAGATTCAGTGATCTTCCAGTTGAAGTTGCTCATCACATTCTTTCCTTCCTCCCCTTCAAAGACATCGGACAGGTGGGCTGTGTGTCCAAAAGATGTCTAGAGCTTTATCTTTCATATCCGTCATTGATTTTTAATCCAAGTCACCAACAAAGAAATAACATGTGGAGACGATTGGAGGCGTTTAACTATTTTGATAAATTCTTGGCTAATCGTGATAGTAATAAGATAGAGTGTTTTCGTATATCTTGGGACTACCATTCAGTCAAATTTGCAAGAGCATTTAATGAGTTGCTCAGAATATCCACATGGATCCGTCATGCGGCAAGGTGTAATGTCCAAGTGTTAGATCTTGACTTCGATATGCAGTGTAGAGTACCATTAGAGTTATTGCCGTCTTCCATCTCTGCTTGTAAATCTTTGAGAACTTTAGTGATAGATTTTAAGTGGAACATTCTTAAATGGCCCTCTTCCAATTTTTTGACTAATCTCCAATGTTTGAAGTTGAATAGGGTTCAAATAGAAGGTTTGGAGCTTTTTGACAAATGGATCCCATGCTGTAAATTCCTTAAGGAATTACAGCTCGTATATGTTTCCGGTATAAAACGTGTGACCGTTATAAGCTCTTCTTTGGAATCATTTAGTTTTGTGCTTTATGATCGAAATCCACTCTGTTATCTTGGCATATCCGGTGAGAAACTTGAAGATATACATATACAGTGGCAATGTGCTTCACTTAGCGGAAAATCATTAAATATTTTTGCTCCAAATCTGAAGTATTTGAAATGGGGTGGGAATTTGATGGATCACCAGAATCTGGGGAATTTAACGTGTTTAGAAAAAGCTGAGATTTATCTGGATCCGAAGGTTGATGAGTCTGATAAAGTATTTGAGGTTCTTTGCAGCATAGGGAGGAGTAAAGTTCTTATTCTAAATGAAGAGACCATGAAGGTAAAGCGTGACTGCCATCCTTCATACAGTAATCTTCTTTAAACAAGATGTTATGCATGCAGAGCTTATTATATTAACTTTCCACACTTTATCAGTGATAATACACTATACTAGTATCCCCATGAAGGAAAATGAATACTTTTTTCATATAAACAGAAGTAAATTCATAATTATTCTGAAGTTTTTTTTTAAAATTTAATCCATGTGTGCAATTTATCAGTCTTTGATGATACTAAATGGAAAATATGTACTAGCCGTTTTTGTTTTTGTTTTGTTTTAATTTTGTTATACATATATATTTTTTATAAAAGGAAAATATGTACTAGTTATGAATTACTTATGTCCACAAAACAAAGTTGTTAACGAAAAATGCAACAGATTTGGCAAATGATCATTCATTGCATTTATCTAGACTTCAGGAAATATATTGGATTTAGTTATACTTTGTTACTATTTTTTTTTGGATAAGGGATAACTTTGTTTCTGTTTTGATTCTTGCGCTTTAGGGCACTTATCTTGTCCTATTTGAGGTTCAGCCTTTATAACATTGCAAAACATTGCAGGCTCTGTGCAGGAAAATTCCCATGCCAACATTAGATGGTATTTCATACTTGGGTTTGCGTACTAGCAGCTTGAGTGACGAGCTATTCCCCAAAATGGTCTCTCTTCTTAATGGAATGACTACTTTGCGTAAATTGTGCATAACTTCTAATCCATCCTTCATAAGATGGCGGCCATTAGATGCTCCTGATAATGTAAGTAATAGTATTGTATGTTGGCCCCTGCTGTCTCTCACATGCACAGAGACATTTCTTGAATGAGATGCATTTGATCTTGGTCGAATAATAAAGTATTTTTCCTTTCCTTATGTTTTTATGAATGTGTTTCTAACAAAATTCAATTGATTTGCTTGCTGCCTTTCCAGTCATCCAGGTATAATACGAGCTGCTGTGGATCCCATAACCTTGCTTGTATGCATGAGCTTCAAGAGGTAATAATAGAGCTTTCAAATGGTACTAATGAATGGAAGTTATCAAAGTATATACTGGAGCATATTCAGAGTTTGAAGAAAATGGTAATTCTTTATTCATCCAAGCAAGAAGAAGATGTAGTACTGAGAAAAAAACCCGAGATGATCTCCGCTGCAACAGTTGTCTTTCAGAAAAAGTAGAGCAGTTGACCGAGAACAAAAAGTGGGGAGAAAGGAGCAGGTATAATATTTTTCAGAGGGATTTGTTTTTGCTATAACATTGTAAACTTAGTCTTGATGTTGATTGGTGGTTCAGTATGATATTTCTTTTGGACAAGACACCCCTAAACTTGATATATTTTAATTTGGAGTATGGTTTTTGAATGGCGTACTGCTCTGTTATTATTGTGTTTGGAATAACGTTCCAGATTCACTCATAATTTAATGGGGTTTTGGAGATTTTGGTTTAGATGACATTGTGAGTGTACTCTCAGAGTTCTCTCCCCTTGTCGATGGTGGCGAAGCTAAAAGCAACACTACGTCAGTGTTGGGTTCCTCATCAGGAAACATCCTCTTAGTTTTAATCATAATGTTACTATGTGTCTTGTTATCGGTGCTATGTTCTATGAAATGGGTATACATAAGTAAAATGTATGGTAAACCATGTAAAACATAATTACAATATACCAATTTTCTATCAGAATAGATTAATGTGCACTTCTCTTGAATAATAATGTGTACTTGTATCAGTTACTATAGCCATAAGCTATGTTTCTAAGCTATTTATCAAGCTATCTAGTAATATGGCTCTTTGAAGAAGATCACATATATGATACAACAAATAGCAAAAATGATAATGAAAACATCAATGGTGAGAGCAGTCATTGCTTGATCGCCCAGCGCCATGTTCCTTCCACCTAGACGATCAACCATATCCGGCACAGGTTTGTACTTCTCTACTTCTTTCACATAAGGATCCTCCAACTTCATTCTCATTATTTCTGCTTGGCGGCTTGCAGCCTCTTGAGCAAGTGTCCAGTTGTAAAATCTACGGGTCTCTTCGTTGCTCAACACATTATAAATTTCTCTTAGCCTCACGAACTTGTCGGATGCAGTCTTTAGGGGAAGAGAAGTGGTGTCTGGATGGTACTCTTTGGATAGTCTTCGGTAAGCAGCTTTGATTTCTTCTAGATCAGCCTCTGCTGATACTCCTAAGAACCTGACCAAAATTGATGCCATTTACAATTTACAATGAGTAAAAGTACTATACACATCTAGTGGTTGTTCTTCATGCATGTGACTTAATTACACACATAATAATAATGCATAATTCAGGTTTAATATCCTGCTTTTATGATTTAGACTTCACTTATATCTGCCCTGTCTAGTAGTAATTACTTTCTTAACACAACACGTTAACCCCTGATGAAATTTTAATGAATCAAATCTCTCCGAAATCTTGAAGAATTGCCTCATATCTCTCTCTGAAATTTGGTATTAGAAGGATATGGGAAGACTTGAGAGTGAATGAGTTCAAAACAAACGCACAGATATAATGAATCACTCATGAAATTGCAATTCCTTGAACTATTGTATCTCTTCAAAGCTGGGTTTTATTTAATTATCTATCAAGTTGAAACATATAATTGCCAAGTTAAATACAGAAAAATAAAATAAAATTTCAAGGTTTAAAATAATAAAAATACTTATTCAACTTGAAAGACTCACTGGTAATGAGAATCAGAAATTGAGTCATTCAGCAAATCAGCAAACTTGTCTTCCAAGAGATTGCTCTGCTGCTCTTGCTCTGCTTGTGCCTGCTGTGCTTTGCTGCTGCTACTTGCACTGCTTCCTCCAATCCAACCTTCATCCTCATTCTCCCAATGGATTCTTGTATCAACTCCTGGTGGGGCCCTCTCAGATTTGCTTGGCCCTTGTGATGCTGACACGTGTAATCTGACATGGGTTGTTGCTTTTCTAGTTGTTGCTCTTCTTGCTCCTCTTCTTGTTGCTGCTGTTGTTGTTGGGCTCCCAAGTAAGAAAGTGTGTGAAGCCTGAGGAGCGGCCGTGAAAGCCATGGAAAAGGGAGGCTAAGAAGGTGCTCAGTGGTATTTTACAATTATTTTTTGGTCATATTGTTGCTGAGGGGATTGTTTTTCATGGCCTCGTTTATGTGGTTCAGAATAAAAATCAAAGCAGGTTCATATATTAATGAATTTTATTTATTTATTTTGTGACAACATGACTTGTCCTCACCTACAACAAGAGGTATGCTATTATGTGGTCCACATTGAAGAGGATTAAGCAGCTCGATATATCTACAAATTACCTTTTGTTTAAAATTATAACAATAGCTCAGTCGAAAACCAACTTGAAAAGCATTTAGTCATCTAACCATAATGATTTTCACAAGAATTTTTCTTTTAAGGCACTTTGAGTTCTCGTGATAATATGAGAGATCTAGTTTGAGTTTTTTTCTTTTTCTTTTTGATAACTGAAGTCTCTATAGTTTTTATCTTGAAACCATTGTCACAAGAATTTATCTTGGAATATGTTCTTTGAATTTGATTTTTTGAATTTGGATTTTCACTTTTGTCTTTGCAGTTTCAATTATAGTAATTGGACTTCCAGTTGGATATTCCCGCAAAAGAACATGTTTAGATTTATGTCCAATTATGTGTGGAAGTAAGTACTTAAATGTTCTCAAATTTATACCCGATTTATATTTTGGTCCATAAACTAAATTATTCATTCAAATGGTCCACCAACTCTTTATTAATTGGCGCTTTGGTCCTACCATTACATTTTCTGTTAAATTTAGACATGTGAGTAGCACATGCTACATTTATGGGGGCAAATAAGACTTTTGACCTATGTATCACCCTTTTATCACCACTGTATCACTTATATATCACCACTTTATCACCTATGTATCACCACTTTATCACAACTTTATCATAATGTATCACCACTTTATCACCTATATATTACCACTTTATCACCTATTTGGGAAATATAGGGCGGTTATGGACGATTTTACCCTTACATTTGACGGCAACATTAACATAATGTAACAGTAGGATCAATGGAGCGATTAATATAAAGTTGATGGACCATTTGAACGAATAATTTAATTAAAGGATCAAAATGTAGATCGAATATAAATTTGAGGACCATTTGAATAATTTATCGTACGGAATTATAAAGGAGGTAAACATCAGGAACTAAAAATGGTTTTTTCCACACAAAAAAAAGGAGGATATTTAAGGAGGGTAGAACAGCCAATTCCCCTAAACTAAACCCAAAAAAGAGAGCGAACGGCCCCGAAGTGGAAGCTTTCTCCTTCTCTCTTTTCCGATTTTTCTGGTGCTAGTTTCCCGCCAAACTGTAAGTGAAGTCGACCACTTTCTGAGATTTCTGTGCGTTTCTCGCACAACATAGAGATGGGTTCGAAGAGAAAGAGGTCCAAAGAGCGCTGCAGCCCTGCAATGGAAGAAACGCCAACTCCCAGTCACATTCCCCCTCTCACCTTCCAAACCCTAATATCTGCAATTCAAGCCCCTGAGGTACTCCATCTTACTTTGCATTGTCGTTTTCTAGGAGTTTTACGGCTCACTTCTCACAAGTTCTTAAGGTTTTTGTTTGGATAGAGTGCCCAGAGTAATGGATTGTAGGTTTAGAGACCAAATGTGAGAGAATTGAAAAAACATTTGGGAAGTTAATCTAACAAGTTTGTTCCTTTTTGGTCGAAACAAGCGGCTTTGTGTTGCTTTGTTGTTGAAACTTCTTGGATATGTGCTGCTTTTGTACGGATATGAACTTATATTTACATATATAAATGCATCAATTCATTCTTAATGTGTTAAATTTCAGGGTCCAAAGCTGCCGCTTTTGAAAAGATTGTACTTCCTACTAGTTACACTGTCTTTAAACGAACCAATGCGTTGTTTTAATTTTGAAGGCGCTTTCGATCATTGTGGGGTTGAAGGGAAACTTGAGGATATACATAACTTGATTAATGTTTTGTTTGAAGAGCTTGATAGGAGGTTTAAACTCTTCTTCTCCGCTTTACGTGATGTTTTTGCAAGTAGAGGGCAGGAGCAAATGGAATACGACACAGATATGTTTGCGACTGCTGATGAACTACCTCTGCTTCTAAGATGTTGTATGTTAGTCTTGGCCTTGGCTGACCCTACTATGCTAGTGGAGAAAACCCAATTTCTTCTTTCTGTACTAGGGAGCTTGATTTACTTGGTTACAAATGGAGGAGAGGAGAAAAACTCTGTCAGGTTTCAGAAGTTCGTTTCTTCTAAATTCATGTACACTGATGTTGGTGGTTCTTCTACCACTGTTTCCGAAGAGTTTGTTGCCTCTTTATGTTTCACAGAGCCTTCAGATCCGTGGTGTCCGACTCTATGTGCAGTGCTTGAGGTAAACATTCAAAAAATATCAGCCTATGTTTTTTCAAGTTTTTTGTTTTTTATTTAATCTTTTTGTGCGGTGGAAATTTTAGCTATGCTTTCACCCATACAGTGGTTTACTTGCTCATAAAATTGGAATTATAAATACGACGTGGTTGAGTTTCCATTTTCATACGACTATGTCGTATACAGTTTATCATTCATATAAATTTACAAGATAAGGATATGATTAAATAGATTCATGCTTTGAGGACATTTTTGCACTGGTCAGCGTTATATATTCCTTTTGCAGTTGGAGAAGAATTCCACTTCAAAGATCCTATTCCCATTAAGTGTTTTGTCAGAATTTCAAGTGTCACTCTCCGATGCAGAACAGTTAAGACATTACAAACTATCAATATCATGGCATTCCTGGTAGTTGACACGTTCACATAAAATATGTCAAAACGAAAGATGCAAAACAAAAAATATTGAGGAACTAAATCTTTATCGTACGTTTAATGACCTGGTAGGAAAGTTCAGGGCTTGCACAGTTGTATAATTTCACTTTGTTATATGAGGTCTGTCCATGTTTCAAACTTCAGTGAAATTGCTTTTCTACCTATTTTCAAATTGACATTGACCTCCCCTGTTTGCAAATTTTCTTGATAACCTCCAGTTAGTGGTTCATTGTCAAATGGATGTAAACTATTTTTTGGGTGGAATTCTATTGACATAATATAGTATATTGCTTCATTATTATCCGGATCAAATTTTTTCTTGACTAGATTTTCTTTTGAGCAATGATCTTATACTTTGTAGTTTCGTCAAATAATTATTTGAACTAAGCTTGTTCTCTTTCAAATTTTGGTGTCATTCCTCCATATGAAGTTCTCACGCCATTCTCCAATGTTTAATTACTTTTGTACGAGTTATTGCACCTATACACAACTGAAGTTTGATAGATCGTCTTTAGATATTTGCAGATGAACTTGTAATGCATAGATTGCTGAGAGAGTACTTGAGTCTTGTTGATTCTACTTCTTCCACAACTGAAATTCTATTTCAGTGCCACTTTGTTAAAGGTGATATTGGAAGTGTTCTGGAGGTGATTTCTGTTCATTTCATCTCGTCAGTTTATGGCAAGCGAGCAAATGAGAACTTCCTTAAAAGATTGTTCTGCGACTTCGGACAGCATTGTAGAGTTCCTGAACTGAGCCTGACTTCTGCGGTGTCATTGCTTCAAAACCCCGTCATGCTTTCAGCACCAAAAATGCTGCAGACACATATGACTTTATTGGTTTCTGAAGCCATTGATGTAGACGTGTCTTTGAAGAATGCTAGACCAGATCTTAGGCTGATGGAAGGCTACCTAACAGCATTTGAAAGGTCTGTCCATTTGTACACCAGCCACATGTCTGGTTCACTTATGGATTTCCATCCCTTGGGTGTTAAATGTTCTTATGACAGTTCATGCATGCTAGGGAGAAGTTCTCAACCTTCCTTTGAATCTTATATTCAACAAGTCACGAGAGATAAAATTTATGATCTAGTTACCGATTCAGATTCTTTATGGGACTTGTATTTGTGCAATATGTTCCATAGAACAAAATCTGACCTGATGGCTGCTTCTATTACATACGTAAATGAGAGCCAACATATTTTTGATGAATCATGTAGAGATGATATATTGTCAGTCTTACGGAGCATAATACTTCTAAGTTTTTCTTGTGATGTAAGTGATACAGTGTTGTATAGAAAAGGGGTTACAAGTCCCCAAGATATTTATCTTCTTGCTTCCATATTGAAGTTAATGAGTACTTCCTTGTTGAAAGCTATTTGTTCCCTAAGGCATGGTGGGGATTTGGATTCTCCAAGAACCTTAAAAGATGTTTCTTCTAAGGAATATGATTTTGTAGTGGATATCATTGGCTGTTTTCACCAGTTCAACATGTCTCTACCAAATCAAAAGTTCTTATTTGACATGATGAAGACCTGTCCGTTGATACATAAGACTTCCAAGTGGATGCTTCTGCATTTTTCAGGCTTGCTGTCCTTATGTTTTGCTAGTGGGATTGATTTCTTAGTTAAGGGCTGCATATCAACAATCATGGCACTATTACATCTATATGTTTTTGAAGAGAGTGATTTAGTGGCACTCAGCTCATTGCTAGTTTCTGGTTCACAAACCTTTTCATCTGGTTTGTCCTCTGACAAGGTTACCGAGGTGAGCTTTGCTTTTCTATATGACTTTTTTGAGTTCAATTCGTATGCTCATGTTTCATTCTTCAAACTTTTGTAAAACAAAAAAGGAAAAAAATGTTTAATTCTTTGAACTGGATGTTATAGATTTGAAACAAGTGCCATATGATGCAGGCCGTGGTGAAAAATAAATCTGTCAGAAGAGTTGCAATGAAATTTCAGAAAATTCAAACACTTCACTTGAGGTACCAAATACTATTGTGTACTGTATCTGCTGTTCATAGTTCTCTTGCCTACCATGCATTTCTTTCTTGGGAGCTTCTCTTGCGGGGTCATATTTGTCTAGCTTTAAGAAGTGCATAAGGTTACTCAGGCCTGATTTGGCAATTTTTGTGTAGTGAAGCTTCCAGATCTACTTTTTTTTCTTTTCATTTTTTGTTTTTGGAGGTTGCTTCAAGCCATCATCCATTCCATAATGCAAAGTCTTGTTCATCATTTGTTCTCCAAATGCATCAGATGTGTCTCATTTGGCATTGAATCCGTTGAATGCATATAATGATGCCAAAAGAAATTTCTTCTGAGATTGTTATTTAGAACAAAGAGTAGGTTAGAAATTCAAGGAGGTGGCATCTGAGTTGACTCTAAATATGCTTGTTTCTTCTCGTATTAAACCATAAAAAATATAAAGAGATTGTAATGTAATTGTGATTAGATTTCAGTAGCGGCTAGTTGTCATTAGAAACTTACACTATCAGTCTTCTCAGTGTTGTGGTTTCTGACGTGTGCTGAACCATGATATTGGTAGTCCTTGGAGCATAAGAAATTTCGTGCTATAGTTCTCCAGCAAAAGAAAAATCACTGCACCTAATCATGGTGCGCTCTGGTTCGAGAAAGAAGAAAAGGAGGATTCTATAGTTCTAGCTTGAATAAATAACTTGTTATGATCACATGAATAAATTCAATTAATCATTCTTGTTTGATGTTGGTTATCTCTTCCTTTGGAACTGGTATGGCTTGGTTTGTTGAAAGTGAGGATGTCTTTGATATAAGTATTTATTAGAGTCCAATAACAATTTGAAACGGGCATTACTCTTACATGATGGTACATGCTGCCTTCAAAGCTAAATCAGTTTTTTGCCTTGTTATTTTTCAGCAAAGAATCTCAAAGTGAGGTAGCAGAAACTTCAGAAAATGCTTGTTTCATGAGGAGTACAAGGGAGTCTATGAATGTCATGGAGGAGGAAACAGAGGAGACCTGCAATGGGGAGGTTTTTCTCAATTGCATACTAGGAAGCTCCCAGAAATCTGACATAGATGATTTAGCAGACTTCATTGTATGCAAACCAGCGAAGGATTATTCTAGCTGGTGGAAGGATCGAGAAAGGTATCGAGGGATGAAAATTCAAAGAAAGAAACAACTAAGGTGGGAGAAAAGGAAAAATGCTTGGAAATCTATGGTAGGAAAGAAACATAGGTAGTGTTTTTAACTGCTGCTAATGCATACTTGATTAAAAAATGCTTCTAGCTAGGTGGCTTAGATAAATTACAATTCTGAGTATAGCAACAGTTTTTGAAGTGTATAAAAGTATTATGACGAATGTGAAAATTGGCTATGGGACGAAGATTCTAGAAGTGTAAATTCATTTCATGTGAGGCATTAAATTATTGTCTACATCTTGGGCGCATAACATAAGGTACGATCACCACATTGCAACAATTTCTAAAAGTGTGGGTGCTTAAATGTTAAAATTAAAAACATGGGTACTAACATGTTTTGTTGGTGAAAGGTTAGAGTATTAAAATGAAATTAATCCCATGTTAGTGAAAGGTTAGAGTATTAAACTGAAGTTAACCTTCGAAAATAAAGACTACTTATGCAACAAAGAAATAAAAAATCGAAGAAAA
Organism: Prunus dulcis; assembly: GCF_902201215.1. NCBI lineage: Eukaryota > Viridiplantae > Streptophyta > Magnoliopsida > Rosales > Rosaceae > Prunus > Prunus dulcis. The sequence continues at coordinate 41,369,229 of NC_047650.1, forward strand.
AAATCAATTTATCTTGAATAATTTAAATGAATATGTAAAAGATTGGAAGAAACATTATTGCTATGTTTCAAAAAGCATTAACGAAATCATTTTTCTTATTTTTGCTACACATCCTTCTTATGCTAATCTTTTCAACATTCATTTTCTCTCATTTCCCTATGTTCTTCCATAAGTCGTAAGAAAAAAGGATTCCTTTCCAATTCAAATTTATTAAACAACCGAAAAACATAGAGAGGGATGGTTGAAATATAAAGCATATCTTCCGAAAATAAAAGGAATAATGAAGAAAAACCATCAGTACACTATAACCATTTTTTAAAAATGTTTTTAAGTGAAGTTAGGACCTCTTCCAAGTCTCAACATTGGGAGGAGACCGCTAGACCAATAACTAGTTGATTATTAATATTTTTAAAGTATCATCGAAGTGAAACTTACAAGTTCATGAAGGTCACCCAACCCCCCTCCTAGTTAGACTCCAATCGACAAACAATTACGTTAATTCTCCCCTTAATTACAAGTCCATGCTAATAGGTTTGGCAAAACCAAAATATGATCTCATTGAGGAAGTTAGGTAACTTAAATACATGCACGAACGACTCTAAACAGAGCACAAAGAAGTCTATGGATGGAGTATTTTTTCTAACATATATAGAGGACATGCATGCATATTCTCATGCACCCCATTTCATCCCAATCCTCCAATAAAGTGCCTGAGATTGTAATCTGAAGAGCCACCCTCCTTGACAGCTTCTTTGGCCAAACCTTTCCATTTTTCACAATTCCTTCTTATCTCTTCCCCTCTCTCTCCATCTCCCATCACAATCTCCAGGCACCTCTTAATCTCTGCACCCTCAATCACTCCCTTTTCATTCTCTTTGCCTCTAACTCCAACCCCCCACACTTCCTCCACTAGTTTTGCATTTGTGTTCTGGTCTGAAAATTGAGCAAAACCCACCATTGGAACCCCAGCTACCAAGCTCTCGACAGTTGAATTCCACCCACAATGCATCACAAAACACCCCACTGACTTGTGCCCTAAAACCTCCATTTGTGAACACCATGGCACCACTAAACCCTGTTCTTTGATTTTCAGTCTGTTCTTTATCTTCATTATCTGAGCTTCTTGATCTCCTCCCTTCTCTGCACAGCGAATAACCCATAAAACTGGGAGGCCACTCTCCACTAGTCCATTCAACATCTCTTCAATCTGATCTCTCTTTAACACCACCATGCTCCCAAATGACACATAAACAACTGAGCAATCTGGTTTTGAGTCCAGCCATTGAAGGTAATCATCCTCAGATTTGTCAAACAAGTCGCAACGAAACCCGTCATCACTGGATTGGTTTTCATTTTCCTCCCAAAACCCAGTTATAACCAAGGGTCCAATTGGAATCACATTCATGCTTGATGATCTGAGAGCTTTGATTGCTGCCCCTTCTAAGGCATCAAAAGTGTTGAGTAGCGCAAGACTGGAGTTGGGTTTGCCCTGTTCCAAGACTTGGATGTGTTCTTGAAAGGTAGGGATGACTGAAACATGTGGACTGGTTGGTAGGAGAAAGGAAGGTAGCTCTGTGGGAGCAAAAGGAGGCAACCCTTCTATTGTCATAGAATTTGGAAATGGAGGGCAGTTGTGAAAATGGTTGATGTAATGGTGGCAAAGTGCAAAGGAGGTGGTGGATTGTATGCAGAGAAAAGCAGATGGTATGCCACAATCACTTGCAACTTCAGCAGCCCAAGGGAGGAGGACAGAGTAGATGAGAAAAGTGACAGGGCCTGAGTGATCTTGAGATGTAGAGATTTTCTCAATCAAGGCTTTGAGTGTTTTTGATCCCACAAGCTTAAATTCAGACATGAAGAGATTGGGGTCATTGATTGGTTTGATTCCATCATCACAGCCATCTGAGAAAGAAGCATATGACAAGCCTTCAAGAGAAGGGAAGGATTTGATTTTGGTGAGGCCACGGATGGTGGTGGCATAAGTGACATGTGTGCCTCCAATTCCTATGAGGCGCTTGGCAAGTTGGAGAGTAGGGTTTATGTGGCCTTGGGCTGGGCAGGATATGAGAAGGAAGTGATGATGATGATGCTTCATGTCCATGACAATTGCTCTCTTGTTTGGCTGAATCTTGATCTGGGATAATGGGATTGAAAATTTTGTTCTAAGTAATGAAGGTGGTGTTAAAGCTTCATGATTTACCGTCGTTTTGGACTTTTGAGTACAAATTAGGCAGATTCCAATCCACACTAAAGTCAAAAGTCATGAAGTGCCACTAGATCAACTAGTCATGAGCGCCGTTAGATTGATACAAAATCTCTTTCTGGAAACTTGATAATTATTGTCCAGATTAATGTAAACCACATTTCAAGTAGATTTATATAAACGAGGGTATATATAAATTATATTAGATCATCGTGATTAAACTGAGCGCTAGTTTCCCTTGAACATACAGGAGTTCATTTTACAGTTTTAGCAACTGGGGTTATAGATTCTCTTAGCCCTCAATGATTTGATGCTGATCTTTGAGTAGATATTTGAATCCTAGAAGAAAATTTGCTCGTTATTTGACACAAACTTACAAAGACGACAGCCATTGGAGCAACTTCATGATACAATGGCACAAGGAAAGAGCTTTTCTGCTTCAGGATGGTGCACTGAAAACGAAATTGCGGATGGTGCATTCGAATTCTATGAACTTCAACATGCACCATCCTCTGTTTCGTTTTCAGTATTTTCCTAGAATTTGAATGCGCATCAAGCTAAATTCGAGTGTGCAGCAACCTATCAAATTGAATTTGAAATTTGTTGAACCCTATAATGCAAATTGCATCCATTGAAACCTAATATGTAACATTTCCCACATGCCAGTTCAATTCAATGTTCTAATTCAAGGTTATGATGGTGGGTTACAATCTTACAGAAAGAGAACATCCCATTCTATACAGCAAAAGAAGTATCAGTCTGGCTCAGGGAAACGTCATGGGCGCCTCTATACAGTATGCTCAACACTACGCCAATCTGTTTGGTCGAGAAGCAGTTCAGAATATGGCCTACTGTGCATATGAACAGACCAAGATAAGTTGGAGAACAAATCAGCTAGCACCTAGCCTTCTTACAACTGTTAAGTACTCTGTGCAGATGGAAAGCTTCACCTTGATCCCCACTCAACAACCTTCTTTCCAAACAGCAAGCAGTGAGTTGCCTGAGTAACCTCTCAAGATATGAATGCAAGCAACTTTGTGAATCTTTCAGGTTTGGATTTGTAGACAAGATCATTGCATTAACTGTGTCTGCCACAACTTCACGCTGCGACTCTTCAAGCAGATATCCAACTGAGGACTCTTGTGGCCGTTCGTATGCCAGCAGAGCAACACAATCCTACAGAGAGAGGGGTTGTAACGATGATGACAAGCTTAAGCTTCAATGAAAAAAATAGAAGCATTCTAGTTCTAATCCACGTCTTGCAAAAGAAGCACCAAAGAAACATGTAGCAACTCAAACCCAATACTACAAGCAGACTAAAAAACATCATCCATATGAACTGTAACTGTTACTTAAACACCATCCACAAACCATCACCTAAATTCGGAAGATACCAACAAAAAAAGGAAGCCCAAAAACTAACTCACATAGTTTTTTAATAATAATGAATCTCACATATTATCCAAAGACAGATGCATCGATAAAATAAATATTCCATAGTTCGAAAGAAATTCTGTTATTACCTGAACTAGGTCCTCAAACACCGGCAGGCCAAAGAACTTTGCTAATTCCATTCTTCCATATTTCACAGCCTCCTCAAGTGCTCCGACCTACATGAAAATTTTAAGTATCACAAACCATCTGTAAATATCTATTAACTTTGTCATTAACATCACCAAAGTTAGCAATCATATGCTCTATAAACAAACAAAGACATGCATATAATAAGCCAGACCTAAAAGATGTCAAGGGGATAAAGTAGGCAGCAGCTTGTTATTCGCGAACACTAAATCTAATGTGCCAGTTTGTTAACACTTGAAAGTTGTAGATCTAACTATTTGAAATGAAATTAAGCACACTTCAACCCAAGTTCATAATCATCAGTTCATAGTTTCCTTCAACGCTTCAGCACTGAGATGTGACAGGTACACAAGCCCTTCTTGTATCCATCTAAAATTTCATTCAAATGAATAACTGAAGTGCTTGCCATGACTTTTTTGGAAATATTAAAGTTTTTTTAGCAGCAGCAATACTAAAGCTAATTCTTCTAATAGGGGAAAAACATACCCGGACCAATTCGATAAACTTTTGACAGTGGAGTAGAAAGCAAGTAGCTGATTTATCATCCTGCAGAAGGTAAAACATATGTCAGAACCTTAATAAAATTAAGCATTGATCCTAAGAAGTTTAGGATGATCAACTTTACCAATAACCAAAATGCAAAACCACCACATTAAAACATATGTGAGGACCTTAATACAATTTCTGTTTGAATCCTCTCAAGCACAAACATTGCAGAATTCACAGCATGTACCAACAAAATCTTGTCAACCTCAAGAGCAAAGAAATACAGAAAAACAAAGATGACCACAAAAGAAAACATTCTGAAGCATTAGACAGTCTACCTGAACAATTTGGGGATACCATTCCCGGAGTTTACCAAGTGCAGAGTCGATCTCCCCATTCCTGATAAGCTTCATTAGCAGAGAAAAGTGGTTAGCCAGATACAAATCTTATATTAGAAAAAATTAATATATTTTGGTTATATAGTAACCAATGAAGTGGTACACAAGCAATGCAAAGGAAAGACAAAAATATCCATATATCAAATGGTACACAAACTGATTCTATGATATTCCCCAAACTCCTAAGCCATGAGGAGATAGTGTACCATTTGACAGTCGAACACTCCCTAAGCCGTGAACAGAATAACTAATTACATAAATAAACCAAGACATGAGCAGGTAAACATATCTTCAAATTGAATGACAAAAAACGGATGCATTCATAGGCTGATTTCAAGCGAACTAGACCAAAACATTCACATGTTGCACAAAAATATTGTCAACAGAAATTAGACGTGAAAATGTGAGATAAAATGCATATATCATCCATATCATTATTATCATTATTATTGGTGTCATTGTAAATATATCAATAATAAGAAATAAATCTTTTACAACCCAGCAATTTGATGGATCTTGCAGCCATTGCTAAGATCTGATTCTACAGAAAAACTTCATATAGATATCAGCCAAGCAGGCATAAATCTTTGCTCATGTCATCAAGTTCTGTGGTTGAACATCGTACTAAATACTACAGTCTCCAGATTATAGCAGCAACATTTTTTTTTTCTGGTTTCTTGAAACCTTTGAGTCAAAAGCCAAAAAAATAATATATATATCATCCCAAACAACTGGGATTTGGAAACTTCCATGCAAATATAAGAGGATCCCAAAAAGGAGATGGTTCAAAACACAAAAAGGAAGCAGAAAACTAACTTAACTTTAAAGACAGATTGTAATCACAACAGAATGATACCTGTCTAAGAGTCTTTCTCTCATTTAGTGCAAACACAACGTCCTGCTCATCAAAACCATTTTCTTGAGCTATATGTACAGGAGGAACAGTAGTTTTACTAGCCATGTCAAATGAATTGAGCGTATCTTCATAGCCATAATGTAGTAAGTAGGAGCGAACAATTCTGGGTAACAAAGTATAAATGAATTAACAATTGACACATAAAAGCTTTCATAATAAACAAAATTAAACCCAGGTAAAATTCATATTGATATGTTGCTAGAAATAACAAAATTAAACCCAGGTAAAATTGACATCCTCTCTCTCTCTCAAACAAAACTTACCAGGAATTCAACTGGACTATTGATCAAAATTTATTACTTTAAGGAGCCTATTCTAGTTTTGATCCTAGACAGTCTATTGAAACAAAGAGTTCAAATTCCAAAGCTTGCAAGATTTTTTTTCCTTTTTTCTTGATGGGAAGAGTCTGCTACAATGACAGGAAGGAAAACTTGGGAAGACCCCGGCTCACCTGCCCGCCCCCCGTTTCCTCTTTTGTTTCAAATTTTCAAGGCTATCAATGCAATTTTTATGCATCTCAACAACCCCCAAACATAGCCAGTTCCTACCTCTAACACCCTGAATTTGTCAAAATTCCTACTTGAACCCTGGTTGACAATTCAGTGTCAACATTCATGTGAGTACATAATTCGGACCAGGTTATATAATTTACTAACAAAACTCCAGATTTAAAGAACATTCAAAATTGAAGAAGGAGAGTGATGACCTAACTGAAAATATATTGAAAAGATGTGGTTGCGTTAATCCAACTACAACTATCACTGAACTGCATCTAATTCCTCAATCTATAAAATTCCTATAACTAGATTAACAAGTTATATAAAAGGTAACCACAGAAACACAAACTTTAATTACTAAAACCAATCACAGAGCGTCTGTTTAACCATCAACATCAGATCATTTCTCCTTAACGTATATGCCTAAGCCAAAATACATCAGATGCCTTTCTTCAAGATATATAAAAATGTGAACTTACCCATGACTAACAGTTGGCAATGAAATTTTTTCAATCATCCTTTGTTGCTTCATCCTCTCTTGCGCTTCAAATTCCTAATCAGATGTTGCGAAAATTAGTTTCGACAAGAAGACATGACATTCAAAACATGTAGCAAGTTTTATAACTTCAATCTAATAAATCTTTTCAAGTCTAACCTGCACAATCCTTTATGAAATAGGATTCATAAAAAGTATAGTACAAACAATAAAGAATGAGAGAAGCAAAAAATCAATGCAGAGCAGGAATGCTATTCATTCAGCACCCTTTTTCAAAATAAATATTGGGGGTATCTGTTTTGGCCTATCTTTAATTTTCTGGGTCAAAGAGTGTTCACCAGAAAGGGACCCCTTTGCTTGTCCTATAGTTTCATAAATTATTTTTCCACCTAGGAATTCAAATGAATTAAAAATGCCACAAATCTTTTCTCCACTAAACTTATTCAAAGAATCAAATGGTACCTCATATTTCAGACTGTTAAAAAATAGTACAAGATTGTTTCAATACCCTTTTCACTGTCTTTGTCCATTTACTTGATTAAACAATAAAGTTGTTCCAAATTTCAAAATGATGGGCATAATTGAAAAGAAAAATGAAGTCAAAAATCATATATCCACTGCTACAACTTTAAGGCCCTGTCTAACGCACATAACTGGCTCTTGTGAATCCTAAGCCCAATTTGAGGAACAAATATTACAGGAATGTTGGTTGTGTAGTGCAGCTATTTCCTTCTGCTTCTTTGGACATGCTGTGAATTGGAATCATCAAAGTGATTTCATTCTTATCCCCGTTGAGGGTTTGTCCATTACTAGGACTCAAGTGGTATTTGTAAGAAGGGATCAAAGTGGCCTGTCCATGTTTGCCTTAGTTAATTGCATGACGGGATACAAGTGGTATTCGTAGTCATTCCAGAAAGTTGAAAACTGTCTGAAGATTCATTCCTAAGAGAATGAAAACAAGACTGCAAACTTCGCTGCATTTACAAAACCCATGCTTTATTCTAAAAGTTGGAAACCTATGGGAAAGAAAATCCCATGCTTTAATCTAAAAGTTAGAAAGCACTTCATGGGAGAGCTATGCCCTTGCCTCTGCCCATTCCATGACCCAACAAATCCTAACAGTAACATAGTCTATGATCAACAGCTGGAGAGCGCAGGAGGGGTAAATAAATTTTTTTTTTTTATGCTTCTTTACTAACACAAAGTTGACTTGATAAAACAAAATAATAACCACAACAAAAGTGGTTATCAGTAATCTAAATCTAAATTTTACACTTGAAAGTTTTAAAAGAGAAACAGCTACCAATGGATTGCTGAGATTGTGAACACCAATGACACAGGGACAAAATAAAAGATCATATTTATTGAAATAAGAGAGAAGGAATGATGAGTATATCTTGCCTTAAGATCAAAAGCAAAAGGTTGCTGCCCAAAGTTGACATTCACCCTGCCAGATCAAAATTAAGCACACATCTCGAGAACATGAGAACATGAATCTGTATTATCTGAAGCTGAGAAGTAAATACGCAAGCAATTGCCTAATTACAACAGATGAACATTTGAAAAAGCTTAAACATTCGAAGAGGATACCACATACTCCTCATTTTGGCTGTGTACAGCAATTGTAGGAAATAAGGGACCCTTCATATCCTTGGGCACTGTCCCCACCACAGCACCATTTTTACTGGCAAACACATGAAACAAACAAGATAACCTTAAACACCACTGTATTCTCAGGAGAAAACAGACTAAACAAAGTAGACCACTGTCTTACGTGAAAAAGAACTCCTGTGAAGCATAATTGATACCACCTCCAACTATATCACCAGAGGTGTAGGTTGGGCCAAAAGCCTCTCCTTTTCCATGTCCACGATAAAGTAGTCCATCATCCCCATGATAGCCACAACTATTTGCCTCCCACCTGCCTCATGGATTATTAGATTAACACAAATAGCATAACTAAAATAACAGAACTTGCCAATTCAAACTAGTACTTTTCAAATCTCACAAACAGTATGAAAAACAATGCTACATGCAGAAAAGGAATGCTTTTTTGCTTTGTTTTTCCTTCTTTTCTTCCCTTGGGAATTGAGAAGCACAAATAAAGACAGAAGATTTAAAATTGACACCAACCCACTAAATCCTATTCATCACAGGTAGTGGCAGGCCATCAGGGGCTGTTGACTGCATAAAAGAAACAAACTCCCCAATTCATAACAAAATTTATGTACATCTCAACGAAGGGAACTTTTTATGGTGCGTATGTGTCATATGTTGCACCATTATTTCACAGGCCATGCAATTATTAACCCAATTAAGAATAAAAAGTTCAGACAATTAAAGGTCAGACAAACCTATGCAACAGAATACTCATCAGCTGATGAGTTATTTGCCAGTAAAACATATGTCCATTGACCTTCTACGAGTTAACCTAACTAAAAAGAACCACCAAAACCAAAACAAGCTTCTCTCCAATAACATTATAAGAAAATCTCTAGCTTACAAAGTCCCCAGTTGCAGATTAAAACCCAATCTCACTTTTGTTTCCTATTTCTATTCTGTCTTGTCCTATTCGGTTTCACAGACACCAAGCAATGCCCCAACTTGAATCCACAACTAAAACCCAATACATCCGTTTAAATTCTTTCATATTTTCCCAAAATTTACAAATTACCAACAACAAAAAAGACCACTAACTGTGACAATTATGCTCATTCATTTTCTCCAACAGCAAACAGACCCAATCAAACTAGAAGCCTCACCCGGGCTGCCTCCGCATCTTGAAGCTCTCAGAAGTAAATCCAATGGCAATCTGACCCTTGGTCCCAGCATCCTTGACATAAATCTCGAAGTAGTAGACAAGCCGCTTGACCGGAGCTGGCTTGTTAGCCTGAACTACACCAACGTCGTGTCCATGAAGGTTGACGTTGGTGTACTTGGCCGAGAGCTTATCGGGCGACACCACGAGGAAGCCTCCAGAGCTATTGATGGTATTGAGCTCTGTAGGAGCCTCCTCGTCCTCGTCCATGTCCGTCGGCACACGAGCCGAGCCGAGCCGCGACTGCTCTAGGAACCACAGGCCCAGATCTCGATCGCTGTGGCCGTTGGTACTGTTGGTGTTGTTGCTCATTGTTTGAATCTGAAACCCTAGAACTGAAGAATCATTTGGTGAAAATCAGAGTGGAAACTTGGAAACCAAAGCCCTTCTTCGATTTGGGGACTTAGCAGAGTAAGATAAATGGAAATGATTTGTTACTGCAGATAGAGGGAAAGAATCAAGAATCTTTTATCACCGTGTTTCCTTGAAAATATTTTATGAAATACTTGCGCTAGCATGGCAATTTTCCAAGGGGATGGCAAGTTTCCCGACGGGTTCAACCTAAATGGGTCGGCTATGAATGATATTATTATTTATTTTTCAGTATAAGTTATTGTTTAAGAGGGGTATTTAATTGATATTTTTTTAATTAAAAGTGATAATAATTTTATTGATAACACACAAAACAAAACAAAAACAAAATAAAAATAAAAATAATAAGGTACAGAGTAGCTACAATGCCAAATATGAGTACAACATCTCCACTGACCAAACACAAAAATAAATTGGTTTGATTTGAAGAGAATTACGCATGCCAGAAAAACCTAAAACCTCCAATTTGGCAGACAAAAACACCTATACTCATACCTACAATACAGATCCATCGCGTAATGGCAGTTACGGCAAATCCGCATAAAAAAGTCAAATACTAAATACAAACATCAACGAACTCCTATTGAGTTTCTACGAATTATTATACTAAAATAAACACAAAAACAAAGACACCGCACTATATCCTCTCCAACAAATCAAAGATACTCGTAGTACCAACATGGTTAAACCTCTTATTTTGTATAGACAAAACTCGATCCCACACAAACCGGCAATAATCACTTTTCCAACTCCAAACACTGAACTAGAGCAAAATTCATGTGAGTAGACCAAAAGCTGAAACAAAATCATGGCAATTACGGTAGATTGCAATACTTGCTTCAAAAACACAATGAAAACCAAAGAAAAAAGTTGGGTCAACAACACTACACCACAACCATCTCAGTGACAGCAAGACACGTCTAAGAACAACAAAAGTCACCAAGGACCTACCACAGTAAACACACAAACAAACAAACAAACAAACAAACAAAAGACAATATCCAGATAGATCTGGGCAAGCCAAAATCCAAAAGAATTTGGGGAGAGAAGAGGAGAGAGGAAGAAAAGTAGGAAATGAGAAACGGAGATGAGGAGAGAAAGATGGAAGATAGGGAAGCCACCCACCCTCAGAGGGGAGCGGGGGCTGCAGTGCAAGCTCACAGTTTCTCCTTCAAAGAGAGTTTAGGTTTGTTTAGAAAAAAATCTAGGGTGTGTAACTATGATCTTCTCAATTGAGATTTTAAAAGACTATTTTGGGATTAAAAAGTCTTGTGGTATTCAATTAAGACTTTTACATAATCTAAACAAGTCTTGTGGTATTCCATTAAGACTATTATGATTTTTAAAAGAAGGTGTCGAAATCACATGATATTCAATCAAGACTTTAAACAAGTATGAAAAAGTCTTATGGTATTCAAAAACTTGCTAATTTCGAAGGATTTTTTAAAACGTGGAATTGTGAAGACTTTTTAGTGGGAAGTATAAATACCAAACTCTATCTCAAATTCTACCCCAACCCATGAGATTTTTCATGTGAAATTTTTTTCACGTGGGATTTTTCTTCAAAGCCTTCAACAGCATTTGGTAACCTATCTCCGTATACAGAAAAACTTCTGAGTTCGAAAAATCGAATCAGTAACAGGGAATGGGGACATATTTACACAGAGGTTGATACAATTGTTAGGGAATTAGTAATTACCAAGAATAATTAGTTGAGATGGCAAAAGGGTTTTCAATTCGAGGTGTGGATGTATCACAACGCATACTTGCTAGTAGTGCATCAGTTCTTAAAGGTGGTGCCAAATTTATGTTCTTCATTGGTAGTTCCATTATTTCTGGAGCAGCAGAGATTTTCAATTTTGTATCTCAGTTAATGGTATTCTTCTGGATATTGTATTATCTGATCACATATGAGTCTGGTAGAGTGACTGAATAAGTGATGAGTATGCTTCCAATCTCAAAGTCTGCGAGGGTTAGATGTGTTGAAGTTCTTGATAATGCTATATCTGGTGTTCTTTTGGCTATAACTGAGATTACAATTTTTCAGGGATGTCTCACATGGCTTTTATTAAGATTGTACAAAATACATTTCTTGTACATGCCCACTGTTCTTGCAATCCTCAGCTCTCGGTTGGTTCCCACCATCTGTTTGTCGAAATGCCTCCAAGAGGCTTCGCTGCAGCAGTTGGGAACCGATATGGGTTACTAGCAGAATTATAGTTAGCATTGTCATTTTCAAAAAAATAAAACCAAAACTTATTTAGCTGATGTGGTATATTATAAGCCACTGGATTTTTTAAACTCATAATCCATTAAATCCATGTGATCCTTTCAAATCTTATAAATCTTTTAAAATACATAAGTAAAAAATCTTGATTATAAAAAAAAATCCATAAAAAAAATCCTATAAGTCGTTACATTCTACTTAAATCCACTAGACTTTTTTATCCCTAAAATGTTTTTTAAAATTTCAATTGAATACACCCCCTAAATTAAAAGGGGGTCGAATTTCTCACACACAACTAATAAGACCTCTTGTTTGTAAGTTAAGGCCCTTTTTCTACTGAATTAGATCCCATTGATCGGGTATGAAAGATATAAAAGAGAACGAGTTGGGGAAATTTTCAGGTAAAATGTTTGGGGCAAGGCGGTGATGGTAATCCCCAACCCAAATGCACCTTGTTTTTAGAATATATATGCATATTATATATTTTTCATAAGAATATATTATTAAGTGGCTTCTAAGTGTGTCTCAAAACAACCACCAAAATATGTATTTCACGTATTATATATTATCAATCCCGATCTTTTGGACCACAGGAGTCCAAGAAATTGTGGTCACCTACCGTTGGATATTAATCCAATGGTTCAAAAAAGTTTCTTAAAAGAAGTGCAAGAGTTAGTGAATAGTTGAATTTACATCAAACAGTGAATGACCACAAATCTCTTAGACCCCTGTAGTCCAAGAGATCAGGACTATATATATTGAATTAAATAATACATAAAAAGTGTAAGTCTAAAACGCAACTTTTGTCTTATTTGTCATCCTAGTATAATAGTTTCTAACTTAATTTTTTTTTTTTTCATATTCAAACTTTTTGTTGTTATTGGATCAGGTGCGGAGACCAATTAAAGGAACTTTCAGATATTATGTTTAAGAAGCGGCATAGATATTATGTTTCAGTAATCCCCTCTCCATATCGGTCTTGTTTAAATTGACGGATGTAATGACCTGTTCGAAATTTTCATTATTTCCAAAATTTTAGAAGACTTTGACCATTTTGCCCTTAGTGTTTTCAATTAGGCCGACACTAGACGTGGTCTAAAACAATTATAACGATGTTTGGTGCATGTCTTAACAAAGATTTGAGGCGTGTTTCGTGGGATTATTCGTGACTATAGAGGACATATCCTCATTAAGTGACCTTATTTACAATGCGGGCTTTTATTGCTTGTAGTTTCCCGCCACAAATGGTAGTTCATGGCGTTTTTTGTGAGATGTCGTAACAAGCGGCGGATCCAGGAATTTTTCAGTGGAGGTGCAATTTTTAAAAGCTAAGAGCTCAAAGAAAAAAAAAATGAACAAAATTGGCGTTTGCTTAAGAAAAAATATATATACATCTGACTTTGATGCATACACACTTTGATGAAATTAGGTGATGTTAAGGAATTCCCAAAACCCAATTAAATAAAGAAAACTCTTAATTAAAATCCAATTAAGTAAGGAATTATAAAAACCCAAGAACTATAAAACCCAACTAAAACCCTATAGAAGCCCACGAAATGGCCCAGCTGTTTCTGTGCTCTTTTTTTATTTTATTATTATTTAAAAATCTTAGTCCCAAACGATGTCGTTTTGGCCAGGCTTCATTAAAGAAAAAAGTGCGCGCGCTGCGCACAGCGCACAACAGACAGCAGCGCAGCACTAGGTCTCTTGCGCATTTCATCGAACAAGTTGCGTGCGTCTCTGGTCTGAGCAGATGTGCAACTCCGACAGCTTTTATGGAGTTATCCGGTGACCGGAGGTGCAGGTGCACCTCCTTGCTCCTGCACAAGTTCGCCACTATTGTAACTGATGTATTCTGGTGTAATTGTTCATGGACAAGGGCAGAACTATTAAGGGACTGTACTGGGCTTTAGCCTAGTGCTAAGTTTCACTTTAGGCTTAAATGTATAAAGAAATGCAGTACAAATAAATATAAGCCTACTACCTCATGGCCACACATAGCAAATTTTTTTTCTTCTCAACTAGTGAAAAGGGATAAGATCAGATAAACATAACTTACAAAAAAATTTATAAAAAAAAAAAAGAAAAAAAAAGAAAAACATTAGAACATTAAAATAACACAACTTACACTTTTTTCCTTGTTATTGTTTGTCGTTGGTCAAACTCAAATACAACATTAATATATTAGAACATCATTAAATCAATGGTACCAAGCTCTGAATCTTCAACAATCTGCATGCAATCTATGGGATTACCTCACCTTTATTTCTCAAGTTTATGATATTTATTCATTGGTTGTTTGTTTGCTAATTAATTGGCTCCAATTTTTAGTTCTATTGATTTGTGTGTGTGTGTTGTTTTTTTTTTTTGGATTTGGTTGTACTTATTTGTGTTAGTGTTTGGAAAAATAATTTCTAAAATTAACTAGACTATAGGCCTCGTTCACGTTTAGTTATGTTGTTTTTGGGCTTTAGGCCCCTACCAAAAAAAATTTAAACAATTTGAATCATTATATATTATATTATAGAAGAAGTCATAAAAAAATAAAAAAATAGTCATACTCTAAATAAATTCCTGATTCCACCATTGTTCATGGAACTCCACAAAAAGTAACTCCAAGTTAGTCACTACTCCACAAACACACAATCATCTGGATCTAGCTATATATCTCCTAGTTTATTTAGAAAAGAATGGGAGTTTGAATGATGTGTATGCTAGTTGCAATTTTTGTGTTGTTAACAAATAAGTGACATAATTAGTTTGTTTTGTAACGTTTATATCGACATCCTTGGAAATTTATATATAAAAATTCCAAATGCTATATAACTTAAATAACTTATCATAATTGTGGAAGAAACTAAATGTCTCTGAAAAGAACTTTGTAAGCTAAGACACGCATCGAAGCAATAAACAAACAATCCATATGGAATTCTATCCCGATCTGCTACTTTCAGACCCCTTTATTCCAGGTTATCTCTCTCTTTGCCTTTCACATGTACACTGTGACTGCATCATAAGACAAGCCGAAAATACAAATTAATATTAGTTAGCAACCGATTATTAGAAATTTGTAACATGTGAATGCTTGTCATAATTACACAAAATATACATGAAATTTGTAATTGTGTTATAGAATCATGAATGAGGCCATGACATGTCCACATCCTTATTATTAAATTGATTAAATATGAACACTTTTTGACTGTGGTGCCACCCGTGTGCATTTGTTTCCATTATTTACCTTAAAAGTAAAATTAGTCATAAAAAATAAGTACTAAATGCAAATATGCGTAATATAAGGGTGTTTTTCAACATTTTTAGCATGAAATGGGTCTATAATAAAATACCCCTTTGTTAATTAGAATTAACAAATGAGTTGCACAAACCTGCATATGCTTCAAGTTTTCACAGTTGTGACATACTTCAGAAGCATGCTGACGATATCCGATCGGACCTTTGAGGATGATTCCTTCAAGTTTTTAATCTTCGCATCAGTTTCCTCCTCAAGCCTTTTTACATTGGAGCCAGAGCTCCCACTTGTCTGAATAAAATTAAAACCTAATCAAAGAAACGTATATATATCCCAGAATAAGGACTCAAATTACTTTATAGAAGCTCATGTTGTGGTACATCTGAAATCATCTTTTCATACTCAGCCTCCATATTGGTGCGATAGAGTTGCACTTCCCTCTCAGCTTCGTTTTTAGCTTGCCTCAAGCGCGCCGTCTTCGCTGAAGAATGCAAGATTGTCTTGTTGTCAAGAGTTAAAAGGAAAAAGGATAAGAACACCAAAAAAGAAAAAAAAGAAAAAAAAAGGAGAGCTTATGGATTTACCGGTTCTGGCACTGTTAACAATGTGTTGAGCATCCTGTTCTGCTGTTAGCAGCATCTGGATGCCGCCTTGTCCTCGAACGGAATCCATGGCAAGTGTGTTACCTGAAAAAGGGAAAGAACTAAGTCTACCTTGAGAAAACCAAGGAACTTTTAAAATATAACACTAATAATTCGTTTTTCTCATCTATACTTTTTACAGAAACCCTTTCATCTCTACCTTGATAAATTTTTCTTGGCTGTCATCTTGTTCAATAAGTGAAACTCATCAGATATTCAATTCAGAAAAGTCCAATAAATTCTAGATGACAGAACAGACATTTCCTATAGATAGAGTAGCATTCAGTAATGAATAGCTATTGCAACAAATCATATTCTAATTCACCTTTCAAAAATAAGGGTTGTTTGATGCAAACAAAGGCAGATTTATATAATTAAATAATAATAGAATTAACTCGTTCGTGAACTGATACTTGCATATCAGTCCCTCAATAGAAGGGGACTATATATATATATATATATATATATATATGGGACAAATGATTCAGAAAGAGAAAGTAAGAAAACTTTAAAACATATATATGATATTAGAAAATACCTGAATTTCTTCTGCCTTATTGAAGAGAAAGGAAAATAGGTCAAAACTTGAACGAAAATATTTATAGCAGAAGGGTTATATCCTCAGAAACGCTCTCAGGAGGAGTAATGAATGAGAGTATAAGTTGTTTGAAGGTAAAAAATGTTGGAGAGGAGAAACTCCATAAGTGCCTCGTGTAATTAAGTAGTTTATTATGTTTTAATAAAATTACCAGCAGAGAAGCATTCTGTTGAGAAATTACTGGGTCCTCAACCCCAAAAATTTCCATGGTGATGAGTGAGCTCTAGATTCTCTTGTTATCATCTTATTATATATCTAAATTGATGAACACATGACACGTATACAAAGTGAGCTTCAATTGGGATCCCTCAAATCAAAGAATGTATATATGTGCAGTGGCGGAGCTAGTAGCTTATTTTTCGGGGGCAGTACTGTAATTTCAAGGCTTTATAGTCCTTATATTTCAACTGATATAACATCAGGTATTTAAGAGTTATTGGCTTTTTTATGGAACTTGGGGGGCCCACGGCCACTACAATCCTGTATGTGGCTCCGCCCTTGTATATGTGTATAGCAGTTCCAAACATACCCATGCTTACTTTTTTCATGTTTAGTTTTTCAATTCTCTTGCAAGACTTGTGTTCATGCTACCATACATATGTCCTTATAACTGATTACCCTAAAATGTCCAAGCCGTAGAGATTATGTGAATTGCGAGTGTGCAACTATTAGCAGTGGAAAAACCACTAATAAACTTTAATGAAATAAATCACTTACGCACTAAGATATTGAATTAATCAAAAGATTGTGAATTGAAATAATAAACTACTCCAATTGAAGTTCTTTTCTATGCCTCAAGACAAATTAGGACATTATAATTTCTCTAATACAATGAAAAGGAAATAAACGGCAAATCCATGGAAATAGACTCACACAGTTGACCTCAAGCCCTAATCACTCTGACCTTTCCATGTCCGTCCCCTATTTTTCCAATATGTCAGCCGATATTGATGATTTTTTCATCATAGTCCATATGTATATGGTTAAAAGTAGTGTAACCCCAAAATTTGAGTACATGTTAGTATTCGAAAAAGAAAATGACAATTTAATAACATAACATTAATATTATGTAATATTTATTTGTTAACATAAATTAGTATTATGTGATATTTATTTGTTGAAAGGATCCTTGATATTATACAAAACTTATTTATTTAATAAAGCAAGTGGATTTAGCACAAGAGAAAAAAAGTGATGATAGTTACAAGAACAAGGGCAATGAAAAAAAGACCATACAATGGCTCACCACCCCTGGCTAGCTACTAAGTCAACCATCAAAGAAAGCAGCATTATCCCAACCAAATGAACTACATGGTTGGCAAAGCTTATTAGCCACATCATGCATTGCCCTCTCTGTCTACATGAGAAACTCTGAAGCTTGATCATGAAACTTATTCTTCGATGAAGACAATGTCTCCGCTGAGGACACAAAGACCAAGGAGCAGAAAGGGGTTTAGGGTAAAAATGTATGACCAACTGAGAATCTGTTTCCAACCATAACGAAACCAGCCCTTCTCCCAAGCTGTGATTATAGCGATCATGAGGACTGCAAGTTTAGTCACATACGCAGCGGAGATACCGATTGGCTCACAAACAGCACTGACAGCACGACCGGCATGGTTGCGAAAGAGACCACCAAAGCCAGCTTGCCCCGGAAAACCTTTTCTTGGTCCATTTGTAGTAGCCTTAATCAATCTGCTTTCATAAATTAATTAGCCTTAATCAATCTGCAGTCCTTAACCTAGCTTCTACTCTCTAGCAATGCATGATAACTCATGGAATTTGGAAAAGGACAACTAAAAACCTAATGTACATACCTGATCGCTGGAACTGGTACATCCAAGATAGACGGTGGCCTTGTTCCCACACTGTTGATATTCAAGCATTTCCCTGCTAACCCATTTGATGTATTAACGATATTAATTATTTCTTCAACAACATCATCATCATCATCATCATCAACATGGCTATCATAATCATAGCCATAAGCATCATCATTGTCTTCGTCGTCATAATCATCATAAGCATCTATATTGTCATCATACTCACTACAGTACTCATCATCATCCTCCTCATCATCATCATCATCATCACCATCACAAGCAACTGGTGGAACTAAAACGTCGTCGTCAAGCGGGACAAGCTGCAGCCTAAGACGGCCGTTGGATCTGTGTGCCCTAAAGTACTCATGGTGCCTCACCTTCTCCTCGGTCAAAATCAACCGTCCGTCGGTCGTGTAATGCCTCTTCAAAATCCAAGGCATGTGAGAAGGAAGATTCTCCGTTCGCGCCAGCGACGGGATGGGAGGTGGAACCTCCATATAGTCTTTCATCTTCATCTTCTTGGGTACCCACCTTAACGATCTTTCCTCTCTCTTGCTAAAACGGTTAGGTTTATGACGGAGGCGACCGGAACCCAATTCTTCGTCAGTCAGAACGTCGACGCAGGACTGCATGCCAATGTAGTCCCCGGGCGTTAATAGAGAGGGGGAGGTGGGTGGAGAAAAGTCGTCATCGGAGATCATGATATGATCAGATGGGGTTTGTTGGGGTTCAAGAGTGAGGGGCTTGGGATTCAATTCTAGTTATAGAGGAGGATGGGTCTGGTTATCCTTGGATTGGAGATCTGCATACTGTTAGTTTTGCTTTACATACAAAGACTTTTACAAGTGTAATTATCTGTGACTTGAAGATTGATTGGTTTATTCGGGAATCAGCTGAATCACCTGGATAATTTCAACCAAACAAATCAAATTAAGCATGTTGTTAGAAAAAAAAAGTTGTAAAATTTATAATATTAAATAAATAAATAATGTAAAAAAAAAAAAAAAAAACTACATATAACCAAGAAAAGACTATATATAGACCATAAAATTGAATCTTGTGCACCATAAATATGATCCAATTACTTAATGGTCAATGGTCATCATGATCAACGGCCACAACAACTCACAAATGCATGAATTGTCTGGCATCTACGAGGGATATACTATTTTTTGTTGGTCAAGCGAAGGAAAAAAAAAAGTAAATTGGAAAAAGCACAAAAGAAACGAATACGCGTCCGAAAAGCTCGAGAGTCGAATATGAAAGTGAACAGCTCAGCATGCAAATCTGGAAACTAGAAATCAAGCACCAAGAGAAACCCGGAAACCCTGCTTCTTAATACTGCTAAGCATTGAGCTATAATCATAGACAGAAAAATAAAGGGACGAACTATAACAGTGAACGGAGATATGAGTTTAGGATTATGATAGATTAAGCGTGCGATCTCAATCATAGTTGAGACAGAAAAATAAACGAACTTACGGGAGGACAAGAAGGGATGATTGAGGTGTAGGGCGTGTTCTTCGCGCAGTCACAAACACAGGAGGAGCAGGCAAAGGAGAAGATGGCAGCAGCAACAACACAACTCATAATGGATAATCCACGACCAGCGTCAACCAGAGAGAGAGAGAGAAACAGATCTAGCTCGTAATATTGTGTTAGTTTTTTAATAGTTGAATTCGGGAGCCAACATTTCTGCCTTTATTTCATGTAATAAGTGTTTGTTTGTTTCTTTGTTTGGTCGTTCAATGTTTCTGTCGGAGGAGGCAGGATGTATATATGATGATGATGCTGTATGCTAATTTTAGCGACCGGGTTTTAGGGATATTAATGTGATAACCGAGTAGGGCTCGGCGCAATATTGCTGGAAATATCCAAAAATTTTGATATTTTTTTAGGTTATTTTTCGGAATTAAGGTTTCGAATATTGCAATATGTTTCTGTCACATGCCAAATATGGAGAGTCCTGAAGATAAGTACAACCTCATCATTGATATGTAGTCTTCTAATGTTTACATTCCTACTCATTAATGATTGGAATTTACGGGATTTAGAAGTACTGATTTTGGTAAATAAAATAGTTTTTTAGAACACAATAATGTTACGGCACCAACTTATTTATCAACTTTTAATAATACTTTATCAATTCATGTGATACATGACATGATAACTCATTTAGTTAATTTGTTAAGTTTTTATTTTAAATTTTTTATGTACATATATATGTAACGAAGTCATCGCAATACCAATCATACACCGCAAAAACCACTCACACCGATGCTAATCGATCATGGCGAATCAGTGGTGGGATGGACATGTGGCCTACCATAAGGAGTGAATGAAAACTCAGCAGCAGCCAACATCTCTCCAATGAAATTTTTTTATTCAATTCTAGGCGTCTCCATCAACAACATTACTTTCATTGAGATTTTGAAAGATTTTAAAGAAGTTTTTAAAAGTCTATGTGTATTCAATCACGACTTTTATAGAAGTCTATAAAATTTTTGGTGTATTCAATCACGATTTTAATAAAAGTTTATAAAATTATGGGTGTATTCAATCTAGAATTTTCGAACTCCATCCAAATTTGGATGTATTCAATTATAACTTTAAAAGACTTTATAAAAGTTTAGGTGTATTAAAAAACTCATTGATTTTAAAAGAAATACAAAAAGTGGTGGATTTTGATTGGTTTTAGACTAATTTTAGACAATGACAAATCTTTGCTTCCATGACCATTTTAAGGGAAAAACAAAAAGTGGTGGATATCACATCCTCTCATCCATGACTAAGGCTGGGCACGATTTGATTATCATGCCACCAGGGAGTTGCTGACCACTGAACCGGATGTCGTAGTCATTACTTTTTCGCGGACCGCTGTGCGCGCTGATGAGATGAGAGACCAACTTCAATTTGCGGGTTGAGAAATCGGTGCGGTACGACTTCAACGAGCATCGATGGTAGAGGACTGAGACCAATAGGCTGCGTCTTCGCGACTTGGAGTATAGGGAGGAGGAAGAAGAAGAAGACAGAGAGAAGAGAAGAAAGAGAAGAAGCCAAGGAAGAAGAGAGAGAGAGGCATCGATGGTAGAGGACTGAGACCAATAGGCTGCGTCTTCGCGACTTGGAGTATAGGGAGGAGGAAGAAGAAGAAGACAGAGAGAAGAGAAGAAAGAGAAGAAGCCAAGGAAGAAGAGAGAGAGAGAGAGAGAGAGAGAGAGAGAGAGAGAGAGAGAGAGAGAGAGAGAGAGAGAGGTGAGTAAATACTTCGAACCACTACACTAGTGGGCCTTTGTGATATGTTCCATGTTTAAGTTATCAAATAATGGAAATATCAATTTCTCCTATTCAATTCACGACTTTATCTAAATCTTGAGT
Organism: Prunus dulcis; assembly: GCF_902201215.1. Classification (NCBI taxonomy): domain Eukaryota; kingdom Viridiplantae; phylum Streptophyta; class Magnoliopsida; order Rosales; family Rosaceae; genus Prunus; species Prunus dulcis. Next base: position 41,390,913 of record NC_047650.1, read on the forward strand.
TATTTTCCTCCATTCAAACAGAGGGTAACTGTTTTTTTAATGCTTTTTTAATCTTTTAGAAAGTAATAAATACAATGATTATACCTATATTACACAAGAAGAAGAATTAGTCTATTGGTATTTGGACTTTATACATGAAGGCTCAGGTTTGAGTCCCTATCAGCGTACCAAAATTTTGCATTATTAGGCAATTACATGGTGGCTGTCCAATTTGGGTTGTCATCGGTTTAAGAAAATTTAAATCGGTTCATAGCTGGTTTGGCCAATTTTCCTGTCAATTTCAATGGTATTCATTAAAAAACCAAACTAACCCGCCAAAATCAGTCCGGTTCATCTAGTTTGGTTGGATTTTCGGTGTAAATACCCGGCCTATCCATAACCCAGTTTGTCCCTTGTATGATCAAACAAAAATGTTGGTCTCTTGTATTTTCTGCCTTTTGTTATCAATTGTAAATTTGTCTTTATAATGGGTTAGTTTTTGGTTTACATCTCCACCGCACAAGCCATCCAAGGGTCAAAGATAGAAATCTTTTCTGAATCCGCACCATGTAATTCTGGCTCCGTGCCTGCACATAACCTTCGACCTTTTTGTAGTTTCCACAGCCCACCGTCCATGGCTGCCATATCATTCAAACCCCATGTTCAAAGACCTCCGATACCTTTACTTTCCAAGCCCAGAACCCTTATAACCAAACCCAGAGTTTCAACTCAAGCTTCTCCAACCTCACAGCTGGCCTTATCAGACCCCTTTGTTCTTCAACTAGCTGAAGCTCTCGAAGACTCGCTACCCTCTTCTTCTTCTTATTCACCTCCTTTACCTCTCCAAAATCTAAGAGACTCTTCCTCTGAGGCCCTCCTCTCAACCCCATGGCCTTCTCGCAAAGACGAGCCCTTTCGCTTCACAGACACCTCCTTCATCAAGAACTCCCAAATCCAACCAATCTCTCGCCCACCGAGCTTTCCAAGCTTTTTGGAAGATACCCATTTCCCAACTCTAGTTATAGTTGATGGGTTTGTCGTAAATTTCTCAAATTTGACCGAATTGCCAAATGGGGTTTATGTGGGTAGCTTGCTGGAGCTCTCAGAAGAGACCATTATGAAAAGGGTCTCTGAGTTTGTGTCTAGTAGTTGTGATGGAGACTTATTTTGGTCCATTAATGGAATTGGGGCTCCCGATTTGACAGTGATTTATGTACCATCCGGGTGCCGGGTGGAGGCTCCAGTTTATCTGCGGTACTTTGCTAATGAGGGCGGAGAAGAGGGGTCGAATAAACTCCCGTTATCGAATCCGAGGGTGCTTGTGTTGGTGGAGAAGGGAGGGGAGATTGGTATAATTGAGGAGTTCTTTGGTGGGGATGGTGACAAGTGTTATTGGGCGAATTCTGTTTTCGAGGTAGTAGTTCGAGAAGGAGGAAAAGTTAGGCATTCTTATGTTCAGAATCAATCTTTGAATGCTGCCCACATAAAGTGGACTTGGGTCCGCCAGGTTAGTTCTTGTTCTCTCTCTCTCTCTCTCTGTTTCTTTGTGTTACATGTTCCATGGCCTTTTACTTTTGTATTGCTTGGATATCTATGAGGAGACTTTAGAAATGATAATTAGGTTCGATTTGTTGTTATCATGGCATATGGAAGAATGGGCAAGAAACCAATAATTCTACAAATGTGTATGTGCGCATAATTTAGTAGGTCTTAGCATGATCATTGTAGTATTTTGATAACCTGTGGAATGCACGAGAAACCTTTTTATAAGGACTGAAGTTAATTAAAAAGAGTTTATAGTGTTATTATTTGAAATAATATATTGCAGCTAGTTCCCTGAGTTTTAAAATGCTATTTGATAGAATCTTACTTGAAAATTAACTCTCAATTTTGGTAACTGTCCATGATCCCATACCTCATATTTAACTTTTATCCTTCTATGGATCATGCAGTTCCCTTTGCATCAAATTTATGAAGTTGATTGTTTTTCAGGAATCAGCTAGTACATATGAGCTTGTAGAGGTTAGTACTGGTGGAAAATTGAGCAGGCATAATCTCCATGTTCAGCAACTGGGACCAGACACAATCACCGAGTTATCAACATTGCACTTGTCTGTCGGTGATCAGACACAAGATCTACATAGTAGCATAGTCTTGGACCATCCACGGGGTTATTCCAGACAACTTCATAAATGCATTGTGTCTCATTCTCTAGGACAAGCCGTATTTGATGGGAACATAAAGGTCAACAGGTAAATCTCTTTTATGACTGTCCAGGTTATTGTGGGCTTGTTAACTTTGCCTCACAATACTTTGTGCCCATTTCCTCAACCGATGTGACTTCTTTGTTCTTGGAGATTCTCAGCTTACATATGTATGTAGTTCCAAACCAAGGAATTAATTAGATGCCTCTAGTGTAGGGCAATGAAAGCCATGTTATTTTATGGGATTTTCTTAATAAAGTTCCTGAAAGCTTCCTAAACTTCTGAGGCTACCTCTTCTATCATTGACTAGATTCTTCACATTTGCTGCTCACCAATAAGGTTGGACTAGGAACAGTGTATGCCTTTTACAAAATGGGTACTTATATTTTGCAGATATGCTCAGCAAACAGACGGAGGGCAGCTGACAAGAAGTCTTCTTCTTGCACCTCGTGCAACTGTAAATGTCAAACCCAATCTTCAAATTATTGCTGATGATGTCAAGTGTTCGCATGGAGCTGCAATTAGCGACCTAGAAGAAAGCCAACTCTTCTATTTCCAGGCACGTGGCATTGACTTAGAGGCAGCGAGAAAGGCTCTCCTATTTTCCTTTGGTGCAGAGGTGATCGAAAGATTACCTTACGCTTGGATGAAGAAGAACGTAGAAAGTCAAATTAAAGAATTGTTGGATCCTACTAATAAAGGATCATAATTGGAGGTGCTAGCATTGGTCATTGGCTATGGGAATTTTAACTGTCATTGAGAATCAAATAAATTTTGGTCTTGTTTGTAACTATGGAACGCTTCTGCTCCATTTCATTCCCAAGCAAACAGAGACTGGAAATAAATTATTTTGATTTTTAATTTTGCACTGTAAAATGGTTCCGGTTGTGTCTATGTTGTCACATATTAATCATAAATTGAAGATATTACGTCATTTGAGATGCATGGTTGTAACTTGTATATGTATTTATTCAAGAACTTAAATGTGCTGATTATGCTTTTGAAATTCACATGAAGAATCACTTATCCAGGGGTGCCTCAAGATTTATACAGAGGTATGCCTTGTCTTTGAGTTTAAAATCTCTCTCTCTCTCTCTCTCTCTCTCTCTCTCTCTCTCTCTCAGCTGGATATACTGGGTTTTAAATCAATACAATCTTATCATCATTGTTTCTTCATGGAAACACAGATAGTTAAGGGATTGGGAGAGACATTGGTGGATGCATTACCTGGACCTGCCATGAGCTTCATTACCAAAAGATCCAATCTAGAGTCTCCAACTGTAAGACCAACTATTAATTTTATGATATGACAATATTTGCATCAATATTCAGTTATTTTTATGAGATCAATCCTCAAAATTGACTCTCATCTTATTGATGGACAGAAGTTAAACGTGGTAGATTTCATGAACCTTTGCAATGCATCTCAGACATGAATCTGACTTTCAGGTTAATTGTTCCAAGCAAGCCAATAGGATTATACAGTAAGCAGTCTATCATATTCAGATCAGACTCAAATGCTGAGGACCTGGAAGGATATGCAGGTGCTGGGTTTTATGACAGGTTTGTGCTGAAGTTGAATTTTTTAAGAAGATGTAAACAAAAAAGAGTAGCGTTTTCATAACATCAGAAAGTCGCCTACTTTTTAGAAATATACAGAGTGTTTGGAAGACTAGAAAATCCTAGTATGTTTCAAAATGGGCATGATGCTGTGCTTCTAGCTATCCAATCTTTCATGTTATTGAAATGGTCAAGTCCATAGTCTAGTCTTCCATGAGGTACTGTTCAGTTGTTCAACAGTCTCTTTGCCATCTCAAATCACACTGGGTCAAGTACAAAACAAAGAGCCAACTTGACCACTTCAGCTTCGGAAATCTTATTTCTTAGCAAAGATACACTTTTCAATGGAAGAATATGGTGGAGTTTCCCAACTTTTAGTGTGTTAATATTTCTTTTGTCCCATGTTCTTAGTCATATAACGTCTCTGAACTTGTTGCAGCTTGTCGTGGATAAAGAGGAGAAGATGCACTCCGACTCTTGTCCTCTCCTCCCTGAGTAGAGTAATAATATTGTAGCTAATCCTACCAAGAAACCAAGGTATGAATAATTTATTCAAATAAATTTTAATTATGAATCTTAAATGGACACATAGACAAACTAGTGTGAGGAGCAGCCAAAAGAAAACAGGAGCACTTGCGATCAAATCTGGGTATAGGGGCAAACCCCCATGAAAATTTCATTTGATTCCCAAAAGAAATCCCTTTGGATTCAAAGCCATGTGACCGTGAATAACAATTTAGCTCCTCAGAGGCCTTAGTAATTAAGGATCCCATTGGTAAAGATTGGAAGTATGTTGTGAGCCATATTGTTTCTAGTAACTACAATTCCTTCAAATGCAATTTTAGTTGCAAGGGAGTGTGGTTTTTTTTTTTTTTTTTTTTTTTTTTTTTTTTTTTTTCAACTTGTGTGTATGGGAAACGTAAATAGGAGAAGCTTTATATGGATAAAGCTGCTGAAGAAGCCATCAAATGCTTGATTTATATTTGTTATTTTTTCAGAGAAAAGGAAGCACATGTCGAATGTCTTAAAGAGAAGAAACTTTTCAAGGATACAGCTGCAAAGCTTAAAGCAGATCATGAAAAGGCCTTTGGGAATGATAATGGTGAATTTGGAGATAAGAGTCACATAGTCACGGCGCAGGAGATGGAGGCCATAATTCTTACCCGTTCTCAAGTCATCTATTTGTCTTACCATTGAGTCCTTCCATTTACATATTATCATGGTTTATGTTATTAAATTTTGGCAACATGTAAAACACAATTCATCACAGTGCCCCTCTCGTGTATGTATGATCTCTTCAATCAGCAAGTGTATGATACTTCCTACATGCAGGCTTGACAGATCCAATGCCAAATGGCCAACAAAAGTTTTGAACAAATTGGCTCCAATCCTCTGCCGCAAACCGTTAAGTTGACCCTATCTCACTATTAATAGGGCTATGCAAACATGCAGGGAGTTGGTGATATTGCAGAGCATGAGATCAAATAACAAACTTAGCCCTATCTTGCATATTGCTGGCTTCTTCTTCTCAAATTGAGATACGAGTCTCTTGTAGCCTTCATTTTGTTGACAACAACATACATTTGCTTACGCTCGGTTGGTGATATTGCAGAGCATGAGAGTCCTATTTGCATCACTGAAACCAAGCAATCCTCCAATCTTTTTGTTTGGATAGGGCTGCCATCCTGGTAGCTTGTAATTGGTCTTGCTCGCATGTCATTTTGGTATCTTCCATCATCAACATCAGCAACATCTCTTTCAATGAGCAATGAAGGGTCAACTATGTCCATGGCATAATCAGGCATTGCCATGGCTGTGAATTGTTGAATGCTTAGACCATCTCTGAACATGTCATCTGTAGGTCTTCATTGCACTAATCGATATTAAACCACTAACTCCAATTTTTGAAAAACAGTAAACCCAAATGGCCAATTTCAAGCCCTAATATGAAATTGGGAGAGTTTTAGACGTGCTTTTATGCTCAAGGGTTTTGAGTTGAAGAAATTACCCCTTGCACAGTCAAAGAAATTGACAAGAATACTTATTTGTCCTTGAATTATTACAAATACGAAAATTCAGAGTCAAAATTGATGGAATTAAAATTACAGAGTTAAAAGTAATTGAAGTGCCAAACTACAAGAACCAAAAGTGACTTTTAGCCAAATTCTTAACCATCAGGCATCCAACTTACTTGAGATAAGGTTTTATAGCCTTTCCTAAGACAAAGCCAAGAAGAGAGATGTCGTTCTCGTAGGTGGCTCCTAGCCTTTCCCTAGGCTATTTTGTGTAAACCACTTGAATCTCATCCAACAGTATAACACCTTAACAACATTGCATGAAACATTTCTCAACAAAATTGTATATTCCCATTACCTCCCATTTGTTGGTCAATGATCTCTTTTCCAGTCAACCGCTGATAAAAATAACAAGGATCAATAGCTAATTCAAACACTCCCACATTTTTGACATTACTTAAACCCTAAGCTTTTTCAAACTTAGCAACGGTGTTGTTTGAAATGATATACTGCAATATCATTGGAATATAGAAATAAAATGTTGACTAACTAATAAATAAACACAGCAATATATAATGACACTTTCTTTATAGTCCATATACGTCAAATTTCTCTGGTTCTGCAGAATCAAATTGTATCGGGTTCTTGGTTTCTGGACTTATAGTTGGTTCTTTTCTTTTTTTGCAACTTGCTATTGTGCTACGTAAGTGGTTAAGTTGAGAATAGTATGTAAACCATAAACAAGCGCATGCTACCGCATTAGTTGGGATTTAAATAGTTCATAAAACAGTTAGTGTCCCCTGCACAAATAAATTGTGCAAGAAAGAAGACTTGAAGAATTTAGTTATTTGAAAAAACCTGCGATAATCAGCAGATTAAAAAACAAAAGCTTATGCCTCTTCTAATAATATTCTGAGATTTTAAACATTGGCTAATTAGATTTATATGGTGTGAACGACCGCGTACTTACTAACTTGATTATCATTTCCCCCCATTGTTGACTTTAATTCCATATTAATTTTTCCATAATTCATCCTAAACCCTTCTGCAAGCAATTAAAACTGTAAAGTATGTATTGATGAAGTAGCTAATTTGAATTCAAATGTTCTCCTTTAAACCTTTGACTTTTGAGATAACCATGACACTGCTGATCCTGTTGGTGTTTCACACGACGAAATGCATGCAGCAGGAGATGTAGAGATTGGTCTTTAATTTTTATTATTATTAATAATTAGTATAAGTAGAGCAATCTTCATAGCCTCCAAACTCACAGAAAAGCATGGCTGCAGACAAGAATATTGGAGCAATGGTTCTTCTCCTTGTTTGTGGTATGTGATCTCTTCTTCAACTCACCTTGTTATTATAAGTTTTTGGTGACATGCACGGCTATGTTGTATAACTCGTTCAAGTGTTATAACAAATGTGAATATTTATTGTTACCATACCCTAAAATTGAGAAATATCTTTGAGTCGTCCACCGATATCATAACACGTGCGTGAACATATTATATGATGTAGCTAGCCGTACTCTAATACAATAATTTCTCGTAGAAAACTCCACCTCATCCTCATGACATGTGGTGTCTGGTTATATATACGTAAAAATTTCATTTGTTTTCAATTTTGAATGATGTATTCTTGACTATATGATGAATCATCCATCTATGTTAAAAAAATTCATGACAGGTTCAATCCTACTACTGGCAATCAATCCAACTGAAGCCAAAGTTTGCAATAAGATTTGTTACGGAGCAGCTGCTTATATGACTTGCCCTTCTTCAGGCAGTACGCAGCTTGATCCAGTCTGCAATTGTTGCTTAGCTCCGGCCCTGGGCTGCACCCTTTACGAATCTGATGGAACTCCAATCTGTACCAGTACTTGAATATGCTTGGAAATATATATATATATATATATATATATATATATATATATAGGTGTGCCTATAAATAAATAATTATGGTTTCCCCTTACCTAGCATATTAATGCTGCCAGTAATAATAATAATAATAAACAGACTTCGATGTCTGAGTTTCATATTTGCTTCCATCAAGGGCATGCTGATAATTCTGACATTTATTCTACGTAGTTACTTGTGGAAATAGTAAAGGGAATTAAATTATCAGTCAATTATATTGATTATAAAGGCTTAAAATTAAGAAGGATCTCCTCCTTACAATCAGTGGGATTTTAACACTTGTTAAATTCAAGCAACATTGACAAAATTTCATGAAAAAAGAAAAAAGAAAACTAAAAAAAATGTAACATGTGTCAAAACCACATTGGTTATGAGGAGGAGATCCTCCTCAATTTTAAAGAGCCGAGCTTTTTCCTTATTGCTTGATATATTGCACATGAAATCTAGTCTCTCCATCCCCATTGGTAAAAAATTTACCATTCATATCCACTCTAGAGTAAAAATTTAAAAATGACTCCATGACTCCATGTCTCCATGTTGGTAATGTAAAGATCAAAATCTATAAAAAGAAACTACATAAAATAGTTCATTACAGATGTGGTTGTGGGAGCAAATAATTTCAAGACCACTCCAGTGACGTCACATGGAAATTAAAATAAGGGTCAAACTTGTCTCAGATCACATTAATTATGTTGATTAAATACTCATTTAATTAGTTAATTAATGGGGTCTAAAATAAAGCTTATCTCCATAAATCAAGCAAAATTGGTTGAATTCAATTTTTCATGTTCTTATCCATCTCCTTTGTCAAAGGGATAATTCCTTGAATAAAGGAATTATTCTCCCTTAATAATTCAACAGATTACAAGATATTTCGCTTATTTACAGCCAAGAAAAATACACCAAAAAGGTAATCAATTCCAAAATCAACAATTGGTCGATTAAGATCAATTTCGATTGCCACCTATTGCTTAGTGCCTGTTTGGCATTGCTTATTTGGGGTGATAAGTGATTTTATTTTAAAATTTGGGAAGCCCAACCCGTTTGGTAAACTATAAAAAAATTACTTATTGTTAAAAATTGATGTAAGAGAAAGTTATAAAGGAAAGTATCTAATAAGGTGCTTTCATTTCTGATTATGCGGGAATCATTTAAAAAGAGACGCTGGGTTTAATGATTATGCGAGAATCAGTATCAACAACACTTTTAATAAAAGTTAACTAAAAACCAAACTGCTTTATCTCATAACTGATTTCTCTCACATCAAATTTGAATAGAGAAATTATGAAATCCTTATGCAGGTTTAATGATTATGCGGGCCGATCTGTTTACTTGCTTTCACTGTTTTTATTTACTTTTACTGCCCATTCCATTATATTAGAGAAATTACGAAGCCCTTATTTGTCTTAAGGCATAGAAAAGAATCTCAATTGAATAGTTTATCATTTAGTTTACAATCTTTTGATTAGAATCAGTTTACTTGGTGTGCAAAACTTTTTATTTATTTATACTAGACTTTCGCACTTACTTTCGTGCTTGCGAGAGGATTTTTTTTTAAAATTAAAATTTATTTTATAATTAAAAAAGATAATGGGTAGTTGTATTCCATAAAAATAGAATCCATTATCTGAATTTTCTTTTAATTTAAATTTTTTTAAATATGAAAAAGTGTAAATTTATCATATTATCCTCATTTAATTAACAATTTCAATTCTTAATATTTACATTAACCAAAGACATTTTCTAGTATTTTGAATATTTCACCATTCCCTTCTTTTTACTTTATATAGATTTCCATCTATTAAAATTAATTATTTATTAATAATGGCACGCGCGCAATTCACGTTTTTCCCAAAGTCTGCTGTTGGGCTTTGTTAACATTTTCAGAGTAAACAATTGCTTTGTTAAAAAAAATAAAAATTAGTGATTATCTAATGTGAGTGCGTAATTGATAATCATTTCCCTCCATTGCAATTCCATTTAGCCATTCAACTGTTTATTAATTCCACCGTTCAACCCATACGTATGTATGTATACCCTCCAGTATTTAACACTATAAACTAAATATTATTGTTAAAGTCATACATAATACCTAGCTCATTTGAATTCAAAAAGCTCTCTGACTTTTTGGACTTCGATTATATTGGTGTGTTCAGACCAAAAAAATTAACTTGATTCCCCGTAGGAGATGAAAGATTCTTGTTTATTTTTTATTTCTAATAACTGGTATAAGTAGGCCAAGGTCTACACCCTCTCCAAACTCATAGCAAAGGATGGCTAGAGACAAGAATATTGGTCCAATGGTTCTTCTCCTTGTTTTTGGTATGATCTCACATCCTTCTTCAACTATTGTTCCTATTCTTCTCCTTATATCCTACTATTTTGTGAGGACTAAAAGGAGTAAGTGTTTTTCATGACTAATTCATCTTCTAATACCTTTATTCTGGACAAAATTTTACATCCATCTTTTCCAACATATCCTAAAAATTATCCAATTCAATCCTAGGCACCAAAACGTAGGCTAAGAGTTCATGCATGCTGCCTTTATCATATTTATAGAATCACTTTTGGGGGGTAAAATCGTCCCCGGCGATAACATGTTTCAAGTTTTATGAGTGGTTTTTTCTTGATTATGATGATACTATGCAGGTTCAATCCTACTGGGAATCAATCCAAGCACAGCCAAAATTTGCCCTCAGTATTGTACGGACCAGGCAGGTTATATGACCTGTCCATCTTCAGGCAATACGCAGCTTTCACCATCTTGCAATTGTTGCTTAGCTCCGGCAGGCTGCACCCTTTACAGAGCTGACGGAACCTCAATCTGTACTGGTACTTAAAATGAGTGAGCATGGGGCATGCCTTGTATGATATAAATAATTATGGTTTGCCATGAATGGTTTTTAAGTGGCAATATCCATGCTGCTACTGATGAAGAATAATATGGGATCATAATAAATGGGCTTTCCTTCACGCCTAATGCTTCCACTAATATATATTTGCTTCCTCTGAGACTGGTAACAAGTTGTCAAAAACAAAACGTTAGTAACAACTCACTTCTTTTTATTTGTTAGAATGTACACATTCAACTAAAAATTAATTAGCAATATAATTATAGAAGCTTTAGATCTTTTAAAGCACTAACCAAAGCTTTAGATCTTTTAAAGCACTAACCAAAGCATTCTTAATCGTGAGATACTCGTGCTTCACATATGGCATTTCCTCATCCTAACATGTTTTCAATTTATATTAAGTGAGGAGCATGTGTGACTCTCGAACCTAACACGTGAATCCATGAGTGTAAGTCTTACATCCAGCCTTGAGATTCTTTCAAATTTCAAAGATTGCAACTAAGATGGAAAAATCGCAATGAAATTGTGTAGTTTTGAACTCAAAAAATGAAATTCGATAGTTATGTTGGCAATATTCGGAGCAAGCATTAGGCATTATTATGACTATATTTTTTATGCATGCAGCATGGAGTCTTTCCTCTTGGTGCATGCTGCATATCCTGCATGAATCTTCCACTTTGATATGGCTTAGAATTTTACATAATTTTTGACTTTCCTGAAATAGGGCAGAGCGGTCCATTATACATGGAGGCCCTGTGCGAAAAGAGCTGATGAGGCCCTATATGTATAAGTAAAATAACAAATTTTCAATTTTTTTTTAGGGATAGAGATTAACGTGATTTATTAGGTTTCTTGCAATCATATAATGGCTAATTCCAAATGCAACACATAATTTCTAAATTCTAATATGAGAGAGGCAGATGTGGTGGAGGAGCACACATAGCACGCTTTTTGCCTTGCCAAAGAGTAAAGAAGAATTTTTTTAATTTTTTTTTGGATGGGAGAGTCAAGAAGAAGTTGGGAAGAAGTGAATTTGGGGCCAAATGAAAGAAGAAGCAATTTGGGAATAGCAAAGAGAGCATGCCGCATGCACGCATGACTCACGAGTATTTTTTTTAATTTGTTAATGCTTGGAACAAAAATCTGCACGTTAGGAATGAAAAATAACGTTTTGGAATAAAAATTTGCTTAGAACGAAAAGTAGCAGAAAATATAATATAATGCTGGACTTTTAAAAATATTTGGAGGCCTTGTGCAGTCGCACAGCCCGTACATGCCATGGGCCGCCTCTAAAATAGGATAACGGTTAATTATCAGATAATCGTTCAAGAATCAATCTAATCGGTTAGTCTTACATCAACAGCATCATATAAAATTCACTAATTGAAGTTTATAAGGAAATATATAGGGCAAAGTACAGTTAGTTGTGTAACTTTTTCTTTCATCAAACTCTTTTTTTATCTTTCTCCTCTCTGTTCTGGTGTTAGTCCTCCTTGTCCACAGGTGGGGCAACCCTTTAGTCCGAATCCTTGGCAATCAAAACACCTAAATCCATGTGCATAACAAGCTCATTTATATGAGACAATATAAAAAAGATATTTTATTGTTCTATTCATTAAATTTTTTTTTTTATAGAAAAAGAACCAAACTAATTTTTTATATTTTAGAGCCAGAAATAACTTACTTCCATCGCTCAAAAATATTCCCATTCTTCTTATTTCTTCCGGTTCCCTGAAAAGTAAGTAGGGGGTGAGATGATATAGTGGCATTGCGTCCAAAACAAAAATGCTAATAGCAGCCATTAAAACAAAAGCAGGGTTACGGATCTTGGATTTCAAAATGATGTGGGCGATTTATCTTAAGGGTGAGTTGTTAATTTTGAACTGGGCTAAACCTTAAACCTCATTCTTTGCCGATCTATTTGTGACGAAAAAAGAAGAAGATTAAATTAAACAGTTAGTACAAGGAGATGAAAATGAAGTGAAATTAAGAGAGCACCTTGCATCCTAGACATTCAATTGCACCTTTGCCTCCACAGGTTTCACACTTTTTCAAGAACTACACGAGAGAAAAAGAGTACAAGAATTATTGCATAAATATATATGAAATATAACAACAAATCACCTAAGGTACTTAAATTCGAAGTTTGCTTTCGACCTTTTTTATGCGAATAATTTAGAAAATGTTCTTGGTACTCAATTAATTTTCATTTTAAGGCATTATATGTTCATATTATAATTATACTGTGGATTTAAAAGCAATTAATTAATTAAAACAATGAGCCATGAGCTCTAGGTAGAGTCAAAGAAGTGATTTATAGAATATAACTTCAAATCTTATTATAACTGGAAAAAAAAAGAAAGAATGAAAAAGAGCATACAGAGTTGAATGAAAATCCTCCAGATTTTGCTGCAAAAACTGCAACTGCTCTGGGCCTCTTCTGCTCTATGCCTGTTATGGTTGAGGTAAGCTGAGGGCTAATTGGTACTGCAGGATGAGGATGAGGAGTCAAACTGTTGCAAGACATGGAAAGTCTGGTCATCATATCTTTTCTTCCTTTATCAAACCAAGAAGAAATGCATGAGATTTACTCTCCACACTTATAATCTTTTGGGTATCTCTTCTCCAAAGATATTATTGAGGTGGAATGAGTGAACTAGAAAAATTCTCACCACACCCACAAATTTTTATATGAGATATTTAGTGATATACCCATTTTTAGCACTAATATTATAAATAAATCCTACACAATTGAATTCCTATAAACAAACCCAAAAAAAACCCAAAAAATGATAGCTAGCCTTATAGCATTTAATATTGATTATTAAATTACTTTGATGCCCTATTGAGTGCTTTGGGTATTTTTATGAGATTTTTTGAGCTTGTTTTAAGAAATTGATGGCAGTTTTGTAATTTATAAGAAGTTAAAAGCTTTTTTGTTATGTTGTAAATGGGTTTTGGGTGTGTTTCTAAAGTCCATTTTATATAAGGTATTTTTATAATTTGGACCCCCATATTGGGTATAATAGTGAATCTCCCTTTTTATATTGATGGGTCCACTGTTCGGCCTTCCACAAGACAAGACAAGTAGGCCATTCAAATAATTACAAGTAATTATATAATTGGCAATCTTTGCTGGACATACTTCAATGGATAAGGGTTGTTGTTTTATGATTAATTTTTTTTCTTTTATTTTGGGCCTCAGTATATAGGGTTAGAAATGAATGTAACAATCATGACTGGAGCGCGCCCTTTTTTTTTTTTTTTTTTTTTTTTTCCTTTCTCCCAATTATAAGTACACAACTATTTTCTCTTTCCCAATTAGGGTGTGTGAATTGGAGATGTAACATATCTACACACCTATGAAATTGTCGTTCTAGTTGACCAAGAGATTGCAAAATCAATATCCTGCATTTGCTTATAACAAGAAATAATCATGGTCTCTCAAATTCTTTTATAGTTAATAAAATATGGAACAGGAAAATATGAATAAAATACATGCGTGTTTTATTTGGCAAGTTATAATTGAAAATTTCAGCCACTATATTAGATTTTAATATATATTATTTTCATTCAATAATATGTGAAATTTATGTGTATAATATGTGAATTTTGTGTGTATTATTGAAAGTTTTGTAAAAACCACATGTATTAAACATGAAAAATATGTACGTACGTGTATTGTATATTTACTTTTTTTTTAAACGTGTATTTTACTGAGTCTTTAAGATGTGTACAAAAAACAAAAGTATTACTGAAAAATACATATGTATGTGTATAATACGAGTATTAAACCGAAAAATGCTAAATTCTTTATATGGGCAATAACTCTAGAAAAGTAAAAAATTAAAAGGTGACAATAGAGACTTGGGTAATGACCTAATCGTAATGAATAATGCTCCAAACTACTCTTATAGATAAAAAAATTATATTAAAAAAAAGAAAAAAATATATTTAAAAAAAAAGGAATCACAGTATATATTTGAAGCGTATAGCCGCGCGGCTATACTAGTTATTAAAAAGAGTTTTGAAAAAAGAGAGACCCTGGTATAGCCGTGCGGCTATACTCCATATATTTACAAAGCACAACCGTTCGGCGGTACTACGTGTGTTTTTAGAAGGACCCGGCCAGTTAAAAAAATTAAGATGGCTACAGTATAGCCGAGCGGCCATACTATTGATTGAAAAGAACTAAGGAAAAAACCCACCATACGTGGCTGTACTATTTTTTTTTAATTTTAAAAAGATTGCCTAGTAGCACCTAGCCGACTGGTTTTTTTTATTTATTTAAAGAAAGAATGTAGTCGCACGGTTATACTCTGAGCGGCTATAGTATTTTATTAACAACAACAAAAAAAAAAAAAAAAATCCACAATAAGAACTAACGTCATGAAATGCACCATTACTCAACTTGATCAAGCCTTGACAGTTCCTCTTGCAATAACGTTGGTTGTTGGGGTTTTAGGACTCATTGTATACAAGGGTATCTTTTATTGCTAATTATTATAAAAAAAAATTATTATTATAAAAGTACCCCCCTCCCCAATGCCTTGGGTCGCTAATTATTATTATTTTTAAAAAGGAAACAGAAAATTAAAAACCAATCAAAATTACGTTGCAAGTTCAGTTCAACTTGTCTCTCATTTCAGCTTCCCAATCGAACACTATATATATAATCGAAAATCGAAAATTTCAGTTATTTCGAATTTTCGTTGAACTCTCAACGAAGCTTCATCTACTCTGCAGAAATGGCGAAGCCTGAGAATTCGAAGCCCAATATTCCCCACTACGTTCGTTCCTCCGCCAAAGTCCACCCCTCCAACGACTTCGACGCCGACCCCAGCTCCTACTCCCTCGAGAAATTCAAGCTTTACGAAACCAGACAGGTGCCCACTTAATCTGTCCCAAATTCTAGGGTTTCCAATTCTTCATTCTTCTGAGACTATTTGATTGTGCATTGTATCAGCGGTTTTACTTGATTGGGAGCGATCGGAACAAGAGGTTCTTCCGGGTGTTGAAGATCGACAGATCGGAGCCCGACGATTTGAACATCAGCGAAGACCCCGTCGTCTACTCGCCACAGGAGATCAAGAGCCTGCTTCAGAGAATCGCCGAGGGCAACCGTGCCACCGGAGGCCTTACCTTTGTGGCCAAGGTTTTTGGGATCGCCGGTTAGTGTCTTAGAGACCTCATTTTCATGCTTGTATGAATTCAAATTCGCGTCCTTGTTTACTCTAAGAAGACCCTTGTGTTATGTTTTTACATGGGCTTTTGGTGTTTTCTAGGTTGCATTAAGTTTCTGGAATCTTATTACTTGATTTTGGTCACCAAGCGTCGGCAAATAGGAAGTATATGTGGTCATGCGATTTATAGTATAGACGAGAGCCAATTGATTACTATTCCGCATGTATCAATGCAAACTGATATCGCTCATTCTAAGACCGAGTTGCGGTAATTTCTTCCCTTATTCTGATGTTTCTCTGTTCTGTGTATATTTAAATAATAGCTTAATGTGCCAGAGGTATATCAAGTTTAAAAGATATTTGGTTGCGTTTGCGGTCACTGGGTTATTTAATGGTATAATCAACATGGTCTCTTACCATTTTGCTCATGCGTCAGGCTTGTACACTAACAAGAGGGCAAAAAGAATAGGATAGAAAACAAAGCGTTCAGAGTAAAACCTGTTTTGTACGTGTAGCTCAGGGACACTAGGGTGAGGTTTCCCTTGAAGTTTCATGGAGCCACTTAAGTCATTAGCACTGAGACAGCTACCCACAGTACAACAGTGTTAGCACAGGAAAGAAAGAACGCTGATTTGTATTTGCTAATGTCCAGTAAGAAAAGAGAAAGCTTGATTTAGAGTTTACATATTTGGCTTACCTAGACAAAATGATTTCATTTACAATCTACGTAGTGTCTACATGGAAGTTAGATTGGAGAGGGGTTTAGGCGACCTCCAATATCTAGTACATGGAGAATGGTATGAATGGGATGTATATGTTTTTAGATGTAAAGTGACTGGTGAAGAAAATGCCATCTCCTGTGGAGATAGTTAAAGTAAGAACTCTGCACTTAATATATGAGTTGGAAGATACATATATATTTTTTGCTTCATATACCACTTGTGGATGGGCTTATAAGAGTGTTCTTTCCTTTATTTAATCAGTAGGTGGTTTCATATTTAGAAAGGCGAACATATTGTAATGGGACTCTGCAGGCTTCAACTTTCGCAGCTTCATACCTACCAAGCTAATATACTTGGCATTTCAACTTGTATAGAATATTACTTATATTTTTATCTCTTAACTGCAGGTACAAGAAGCTTCTATCCAGTGTTGATTTGACCAAAGATTTTTTCTATAGTTATACATATCCTATAATGCAAAGTTTGCAAAAAAATGTGTTATCAATGGGTGAAGAAGGGATGCCGTATGATAATATATTTGTATGGAATGCCTATCTAACACAAGCTATTCGATCAAGGTGCAATAACACTATCTGGACAATAGCATTAGTGCATGGCCATTTTAAGCAGGTATGCAACTCTCTCTCTCTCTCTCTCTCTCTCTCTCTCTCTCTCACTTATATGTGTGTGTGTGTGTGTTAATGTGGTAATTTTATTTGGTTCAGGGAATCCATGTACTCTACATTTTTTAATTGATATAATTTGGTTATACCTTGTGTATTTATTTCTCTTGTGACATATGTATATATATATATATATATATATATATCATGTACTAAAGGATTTCTGACTTTTGGTGTATTGACTGATGTTTTAGGTGTCTGATTCACTGGTTATTCATGTTTCTTGTATTTCCTTATGTTTTTTCTTGATAAAACTTGTGTTTCCTATGAAAAAAATCTAATTAAATAAAGACTTAAATATATGAATGGAGTTTATTTTTCTTGATGATGGCAGATTAGGGTATCAATCTTTGGAAGGGACTTCAGTGTTTCTCTGGTCTCTAGGCGCTCTCGGCATTTTGCAGGGACACGGTATGTTCTAGTTTTGAATATCACGTTCACACTGTCTTCATTTCTTCTAATTATTCAGAAAGCAGTCCATATGGCATGTAATATTTTTATTTAATTTTTTTTTTTTTTTGGTCTTGTAAGTTTTATGTACGTGTTTCATGGTATTTTGGAATGGGATTTTAATGGTAGGATTATGCTAGTAGACCTGGGTTAAAAGCGTTACTCAGTTTTTCCTTTTTAGTTCAGTCTTGTTATAATTTAAATATTTGTGTGGAAGTTTCTATTGATTGTATGTAGTCTTTACTAATATGGTATTGATTAAAATGGTTCATTTTCTTTCGTGAAATATGTGAAGTTCAATTTCTTTAGCTTTCATATTTTGAATTGAATACTTATTTAAACAATGGAGTATGAGCAGCAATAATTGTTTCAAGTGAAATATAATGTTCAGTTAAACATATATAACATGCAACATCTCTTCAAGACTGAGTCTGATGTAAAAATGATTATATCTCATAAACAGTTCATCTTTTGCTTCTTCCTTGATGGAAATTATGAATTATCCCCTGTGATGTACTCAGGGAAGGACTGAAGGACGAGGAGCAACAAACAAGGTCAGCTTCTCTTTTTGTCACATCGGATTGGATTTCTTTTTCAATGCATTCCTTTGTGACAGAATATAGGAGAAGATTTGTTTTGTTTTGTTCCTCCCCTTAAAAGATTCAACACAAGACCTCTCTCTCTCTCTCTCTCTCTCTCTCTCTCTCTCTCACTATATATACACAGATACACATAAGCCCTCAATTTCACAGGTTCTATTTTGTGCAAACAAGGAATAATTATGTTTGTTACACAGCTTTTATGCCCTAAAAGAACAAACATCTAAGTTACATCTAATGAAGGACGATCAACAAACAAAACAAAACTACAAAACTGTACCACAAGAAAACAGCAATAGGAGAATAGCATGAAAGAGACTAATTCCAGAACTCAGAGGCGATCGAAGCCTGTACCGCCCAGAACTGAGCTCTGTCCCACAAATTATCCACGTCTTGTTACAACCTCAACACACAAATTATTCCTCTCCATCCAAACCACTCGAAAATTTTCCAACACAGCACTCCTCCCTAGCACTAAACTCCTTTTCCTCCCTCCAAAAACTAAACTTTTCACATAAAAGAGTATCACAAGAAGCTGGAATCATCCAATTCAAAACAGCCTCTCTAGTCAGCCTTATCCAACAAGGAATATGCACTTGGACACTGAAGCAGTAAATGCTTCAAACATTTGGTGTCTGTTTTGGACACCCCACACCAGTCACCACTAGGAGAAAGACACCACTCAGGTCTCCTCCTTTGCACCATGGTCACAATCATGCACCTTCCGTCAGCAACCCAAGCTAATCCTGGCACCTGCACTAATTGTCTCGAGAATGATGTACAAGATAAAACTTCAGATGGCTCCACAATCTAAATTCTTCTATCCTGCCTAGGAGGAAAAATATTTGCATTTGGGTTTGTTTGTTCTGGTTGAATAAAAGGACCTCTCACATTTAGAGTAGTTGTCTGGGGTTTACTATATGTGAGTGTACACAGCTATAGTATCTGGGTAGACAGCAGCTGGTGCAGACGAGAAAACTTTTATTTTATTTTAGCTGGGGGCGGGGTTTCAGGTTAAATTTTACTGGTATCAATTTTAGTTTATGTTTTGGGAGACAGCAAATTCTTATTGTTGCATTGAATTGTATACGTTTTAACTAGAAACTATTGTAGCTATAGGATGTCAAGATTTAATAATTTTTTTATTGGGTTGCAGTTACTTGAAAAGGGGAGTGAATGATAGGGGAAGGGTTGCAAATGATGTTGAGACAGAGCAGATTATCCTTGATGAGGAAGCTGGATCATGCAAAGGAAAAATGAGTTCTGTTGTCCAGATGCGTGGCTCAATTCCCCTTTTCTGGTCACAGGAAGCTTCAAGATTTAGTCCTAAGCCTGATATAATATGTAAGAACATTATGTGATGCATTTTGATTTCATTGGTGCTGAATCATATGCTTATTTCACATACACTGTTTACGAGGATTATTTGAATTGATCTTTTTTTGCATGTTTCCATTTTGATTTTAGTACAGAGATATGACCCAACATATCAGGCTACCAAATTACATTTTGAAGACCTCGCCAAGAGATATGGCAACCCAATTATTGTGCTCAATTTGATCAAGGTTTATTTCAGAATGCCTTCTTAACAGCTGCGGGCAATAAAAACATAATCTCAACTTGTTAGTTGTTACTAATACTGCTTATAAATACCCCTATCATTCACTCCCCTTTGGAGCTTACATTATCATGGAGTTGTCTCTTCAATATCTATTTGGGGCTTACATTAGCATGGTGTATTTTCATGGGGCAATGTTGAAAATTAAATGCATCTTTTGTTCATCACATCTGTCTGGTGATCAATTTAAGTTGAAGATTTCTTCTGTCCTCGTGAGGTACTGTGCATATCACTGTGGGTGGGTGTGTGTGTTTCTGTCATAGGGAAGTTGCTGTTACGAAGATGTTAATCGGTAGAAACTTTTTTGGTATTGAAATTCTTTTACTAAAATTTTTTTGAGTTATAACCTACTTATGATACGTACATGCATATCAACTCATATTTTGTTGGCATTACGACTTAAGTTATATTTATTCAGTTGCCCATTGTGTATTTTCTTTTTTCTTCATATTTTTATTTTCATGTATCTCATACAATTGCAATGTAGACTGTTGAGAAAAGGCCTCGAGAAATGATGCTGAGGCGTGAGTTTGCAAATGCGGTTGGGTATTTGAATCAAATTCTTTCTGAAGAAAACCATCTTAAATTTATCCACTGGGACTTTCACAAGTTTGCGAAAAGGTAACCATCTGAGGTTTCATTTTCCTTGTCCTTTTTGTTTTCTTTTTGGTGAAGTGGACAGACACACGTATTTTGCACATATACAGATATAGGACGAGTATGATACAGAAAGTCTACAAAACTAGGATAAGGATTGGCCAAGAAAAAAATTGCTGTATGATATATATATATATATATAGATATTTACTATAGTAAGGTAAATGGCATCCATATCTGGTGTTGTGCAGGCTAGTTCTTTGTTTTATGGGTTTTTCCTTCTTTTCTATGGTTGTAACCTGAAAAGTATGAAGACCCTTAGCCTTATTTTTGTTCAGTAAAAAACTAGTAAGAAAAAGAGGTGGAAAGGACTGGGTTCTCTTTTGAACCCTAAATATTCTTTATAAAACTCTAAATTGACCTCATTGTTTTCTAGGATCACAATTGGACCACTCTTTTCTTAAAATTTGCAAAATGGCCTATGTCGTATCTTGAATATGCATACACTGCATAACTGCGTATGCAAAAGTCAGTTCCAATTTCAACTGATACTCCATTTGGAGTATTGGATATGTACCGGGACCTGATACTACATATCTACGAGGATTGAATTATCCTGCTTCATATACATATATATACATATTTATTTATTTTTTCATATGTATATATATCATGTGTATCTGTACATCATTTTTTCCCACTTTGTCATCTTGCAAATAATTATACTTATTTTTTCAATAAATATCTATATACTATGCTTTCGATTTAACCATTCTCTAACCATTTGTGTAATATTTGTTTTCTTTGGTCTTACTGTTCTCTATTTCTTCTGCTTCCAAAGCAAGTCCGCCAATGTTTTAGCAGTTTTGGGTGCTGTGGCAAGTGAAGCACTTGATTTGACTGGTTTTTACTACAGTGGCAAACCTAGCATTGTTAAACGGAGGCTCAATCAAATTAGTCGGACAAGTACTGGAAGGTATGCAATTTCTATGTAGGTTCAGTGATTTCCAAACACTATCCTCAAAATTTATCCCTAATCTCAGTTGCACATAGATGGCTATCTTTGAATGAATTTGCATCAGTTAAATGCTAGGAGGCACATGAGTGCCAAATGTCCTATTCAGGAAACTAAATCTTTTTTCCCTTAAAGAATTTTGTAATATAATGTCACTGTGAACTTACTTCTAGGCATGTTTGGGAGTCCTGTATAAGTACTGTACTTTTGTTCATAACATTTTAATTAGAAGCATATAAAAAACTTAAAATGTTTAATGCATATTTACTTGGAAGTACTTCCGTAGAAGACTTATCTTCTCCAAGAAGCCTCCAAGAAGCACTAAAATGCTTATCTGAACTCAAAAAATGTACTTTTACATATTTAAATCAAACTCTACATAAGCACTTTTGGCACTTTTCAAAGCACTCCCAAACATATCCTAGTGTGTTTTCTAGAGTAATGCGTCGTTTCCCCCTGAACTATATCGATAGTGTCAAGTATGCAATCATGTTATGAACCACATAAATGTTTTTCCTTTTCACTTTTCTTCAGAAGGTATGGATTTTGTTAAGTGGAAATATGTGGAGAAATGTTATGGGTCAAGGTCTTCTTGATGATGATATTCTGGTATGTCCAGCATATTAAAAGGTAGCCTTGTACAAGGCACTTAGCCTAGCGTTGATTTTTGAACACTCTAGCACATGGAAGAATTATTTCAAAACGAATCAATTGTTTTATTTACTACCAATTACTCTGGTATAAGAACGTGGAAATGGTATTTCTTTTAAATTAGATTTCCCTTTTTCTTCCAGGGAAGCTTCTCTTAGAGATCTAAGAGCAAACTCTGGGGACCTTCCAAGATTTGGAAGCAGTAATGAAACTCTAAATTCTGCTGTTAATCGGGATAGGGACTCTCTTCCTAGTCAACACAAGAAAAATGATAATTCTGGCAGTGAACAACCACATTTTCAAAGTGGTGTTCTGCGCACCAACTGCATTGATTGCTTGGACCGTACAAATGTTGCACAGTATGCTTATGGCCTTGCAGCTTTAGGGCGCCAACTTCATGCCATGGGTTTGACGAACCTGCCCAAAGTGGATCCTGACAGCACTATTGCTGCAGCTCTCATGGATATGTACCAGAGCATGGGGGATGCTCTTGCGCAGCAGTATGGTGGCTCTGCAGCTCACAACACTGTATGTTGTTTACTATCTAGATTGAAGTTCTTTTTTTATTTTATGTTTTATTCATAGTTTAGAGTATGCATATTATCAATTGCTGGACGTCGTAGATCAACCCCTAAAACTTTAACTTGAAGTTTGAAAAAAAGGAAATAAAACTCCAAAACTCTAATCAGATGTCCATTGGGCATGGGCCCACAAGTGAGGGATCCCTCAACTGAAGCTTTCTGTATATATATTGGAAACCATTTCGTGTTATAATTGTGGTGCATAAATAGACAAATACAATGCTTCCAAAAAACATTGAAATGATCATGATGATACTAAGATGGTTAAATAATCCCGACTGGGCTGTCATAATGGGAGGATCATCCTTGAATGGGGAATGTGAAAAATAGATGGTTCAGATCATGTGACCACATTGCAGTGAGGGTGCCAGTAATGTGGTCTTCAAGTCAACTTCTCAACTTAAGGTTTTTCTTGAGAAGAAATAAACTTTTTTTAAACACAAAAGCACATAACATGTATAGTGGACAAGGAGTCCACTCTTAAAATGCAATCTACAACAAACACATAAACTTAGGTCGTTTTTGCGAAGAAAGAACCTTCTATTAAACACAAAAACAAAGAATACATACAGTGGAGAAGGAGTCCACTCCTAAAATACAATCTACAACAAAAAGAACAATACAACCATTAATCAGATCGCGCTCTTTGTAACAAAACTAAGTAACCAATCTTGAGCTCTTAGATGTAATGATTCGAGATTGGTTACTTTCAGCTACTAACGATTCAATGAGGTATTTTTTATTGATTCACGGTATGCGTATATATATATATATGTGTGTGTGTGTGTGTGTGTGTGTGGGAAGTTTGTTAGCACGTGTACAGAGAGATTGTAGAACTTCCATGTTTAGCTTTGTTTCTGCTTCCTGAAACCATTCGTCTGTCATGAATGCCAGGTATTTCCTGAGAGGCAGGGAAAGTGGAAGGCCACTACCCAATCAAGGGAGTTTCTGAAGTCTATCAAGCGATACTACAGCAATGCTTACACTGATGGTGAAAAGCAAGACGCCATAAATTTGTACTTGTTCCTCTCTTGTAGTTTCGTGCGAATATAATTTTTTTTTTTTAAATAGCATCTTTTCTTCCCTGACACAGAAGATAAGACTTATTATTACCTTACGATCTCCATCATTTCTTATAAAATAAAAATATAAAATTCCATCTCCATCAATAGCATCTCACTTCTGCATTGAGAAATAGATGCATCTTTGGATATATGGGAACTGTGTGTTGCTGATGGCAGTTGTATTGTATTATATTATATAGATTAAAACAATGTTATATTATAGTATGTCATTATGTTGTACTGTATTAAATTTCATTGTATTGTACAATGCCATATGGCACATTGTTGTACTGTGTTTTGCCTTTCTTAAAATATCTTCTAAAGCTTTGATCTTGCTGTGGGTTTTACCAGATTTTTGGGTTACTTCAAACCACAGGAAGGGAAACCTGCTCTGTGGGAGCTGGATTCCGATTACTATCTTCATGTATCTGGGATTGATGACCTTTTCCTTGATACGTGGTAAAATCTCTATGCCTCTTTATATGATCTAGACTTAATACTTTGGACAGGTCTATCCAAAACGCATACACATGTACGCATGCATAGATGTGTCTTGTACATTTCCTGTTCCAATCCTTTTTTCTACTTCTTCTGTAAAGTTGATGTTTCAATTTAATCATCCATTGTTTACAATAAGATACTTGATTTTCAACTTTGCAGTTCACAAGAAAATGATACGCACTTGGGAGGATTGGGAAGCACTCTTGCCCCTATCCCTGCTTGCAAAGAAGATTTTTTGAGGATGAAGTTGACATCCTTTGATAAATTGATTGAAAGGACGTGTAGTTCAATAAAGAATGTAAGACTTTGCAGTGAACCAGATCAAAGAACAGGTGGTGGTACTGCAAATTCTAGTGTGGCGCCTGATGCAGCGTAATTATATCTCAACCTATGCAGTTCTTACCCCACTAGTTAGCATCGTATTTGTGATTTTTAATATTAATCTCTCTACCTCTCTCTTTGGTTATCCAGTCCACTTGGGAACCAAGGAAAATTCTATTAATAGTCACTGAACATTGGAATTATAATTTTCAGTGAAATACAGTTGAAAAGCCCAAATTGGCTTTTTGGCCAGAGAAAATACGAAGAAAGTGGGTCTGCACCAAAAGTTACTTCACATGAAATAAGTAATGGAGGATCCCGTAATGAGACAGGGTTTGGTGGCTTTTGTGACTTAAATTGGCTCTCTTCTGATGGCAATGATAATGAGGAGGATATCTTCCAGAGGTAGGCTATATGAAAATGCTTTTGGGTTGACATAGGAGAACTCCTTCGATTTGTCTGGTTCATTAGCTTATACATGGTTGTTACCACTCTGACCTCCAATGTAAGTGGGATGCTAAGAAGAAATACTAGAAGTATATATCATATTTATGATAAAACAAACCATAACATAAGAAAGTTAGATAATTGAGTTGACTAATCTGGGTAATTAAGTTGATTTGGAATTCTATGTTACTACCTTGTTGGCATCAACTGTGTTCAACAAAAGAACTTAATTTTGTTTTAAAAAGCCTATGATGTATCCTATGGAGTGTATGATTGATCATTTCTTTCTCTGCTGTTATTCCAAGGTACCTTTCAATGACATCAGTGGATGAAGCGAATGGGTGGTACGGTGGGACACTGCTAGGTGATCAAGATGAAAGCAGTGAGATATATAAGCACTATGCTGAGTTATGTCAGGTAGAGTACTTCTAATTTTCCAAACATGGACAAGTCTGGTATTATTTCCTTTAAACATTAGAGTTTGACATAAATTTCTGCAAAAAATTGAAAGCACTTTCTACTCTTCTTCTTGTTCTCTGACACCAAAAAAAAAAAAAAAAAGGGTTTCTCTCAGATTGTTCAGCTGCAAAATATGCGTACATTTCCAATTTCCCCATGCTTCTGCTTTTGTATATATCTTTAAGTATCTCCTATTATCAGTGCATGCATAGCAAAATAGAATAACATAATTATAATGTCTTTTTCTCTAGAATATCATTTTAAAATCTGGTTTTCACCCAAACACCACCTTTATCTTCTTCGTTCAAATGCAGTATAGAAGTTTTAGTTTCTTGGATGGTATATTTTGTTGGAAGTTTGATGCTCTTGTTCTATTGAGCTTTGATTTACTTATTTGTCCTTTATGACATCTAGTTATCACGATTACACAAAACAAAAGACCTGTTTCTTGCCTTTAAATTACGTTGATGTTTAACCAATTATTATAGAGCATTCTTGGCGTTTGCAACAAACTGTATGACAAAATAATCCTACGCAAGTAAATAAAATGATCAATGTTACTGGTTTGTTGGAAATCCAGTTGATAGACCTGGAGGACATGTTCTTTTTTCCTACTTCTTGTACGTCTCCATTTCCTTGATTATTCTTTGTGAAATGTTTGAAATGCAGGGCCCTGGCATTGAGCCTTTCAAAAATGATCGTGAGATGGAGAAGCACTATGCCGATGCTCTTCATATGGGGACAATCAATATTGTAGATGATGCTGCTGTTGAGGTAGAGATGGAAGCCGCTCTCAAGGAATACGATCAAATTGGCAGTGATCTTGGGAGCATCCCTACATCATGTAAATCCTTAGCTGAAGATCCGAGCTGGTTGACAAGGTGGATCATTGGGGAAGAGAAGGTGCAAAGGGTTTGAAGAAATACTCTGTTCAGCTTATATTTATGAAATCTGCTCTCAGATATATTATGCTTTTCATTGTTTTTCGACTATCAACTGTAAAGATAAATGAAATTTAAGAGGCAAACACTGAGTGAATCATGCTTGTATATATGACTAGGATCAAACAAAGTAGCTGTACGATAATGCATGTAAATACAATTTATTCAAATATAGTTCAACCTCCCTTTTGCAATTTTGTGTTTGCTGAATTACACTTAGTTTTCCTAGGGACAGCAAAGTCGTTTTCTTGTATTGATGCTCCGTCCCAAAGGTTTTGCAAGAAAAATAAAATGCTCTGCCGTATAACGTATTTTTGCAGTATTGCATGTAGTGCCTAATTGCCGTATAATGTATTTTCATCACATTGATCACCTGCAACAAATGATTCAATTATTTTTTTATTTTTTTTATTTTTTACTTCAAGTGATAGTCTAAACTACCATGGTGCCATGGGAAGAGGTTTCTCACACTATCAAAGTATCATGGGGAACATGAAACCGCTAGTATGCAAATTAAGTATTTTTTTTTTTTTCTAACTAGACTAGACTCCATTTACAAATCAAGACCCTTTTTCACTAGGCTAGACTCCTTTGACACAATCGATTCAATTCTAATTCTAACAATCGATTGACAACTTTATCATACAATTCTAACATTCTTACTATCAATTGATAACTTTATCATACAGGTAATTAGACGTTAAACGTTCTAGACCAAATATAGGCAAGGATTCAAGGTTCCAAAGCCGTACTATAGAAGATGGTATCTTTCTTATGGCCGTAATATTTGCAAAAAGAGTTCACAATGATGCTATCTCTCCTGAGTTTCAATAGATTTCAACTTAGAGAAAATCCACGGGATTTCCTCGAGCATTTTGCAGTCCTACAAATTTACGAAAGCAAGTTTTTCAAGATGTACAATGGACTGGTGAACCTAGCACAAACTCCTACATCCCGGAGCATCAATTTCTCAAGATTTGGGATTTTTGAAAAGTTTGGCCATCATTTTAGGCAATGTGAATCAGATTGGGAACCTTCAACTTTTAACGCACCTGTTGTACAAAACCTAAAGAATATGGAAATTAAAATCCAAAAAGAAGAGAAACGGAGCATGAGGTTATGTATAACAGCAGAAGGAAAGAGTGAAAAATTTGGTTGAGGTTATATTGTATGTACCCCGGAACCCTGCCAAATAGCTTCTCTATAATACATGTTAATGGCAACTAGTGTTGGTAGATTTATTCTATTGCGATCAGATCATCTAGATCACCACTACTTTCTTGCAGAAAGCCATCAACTTTAGATGCCTCCGGAATGTCAGATGGAAGTACACCAGAACTGGGTGCCCAAGCATGTCCACCAGTTGTCGTCGTGTTTATGAACATCCTATCGAGCTGCTCCTCCAATTTAAGACTAATGACCTTGTTACGCAATTATTTACCTATAGTTTAAAGAGGCATTACTGTTATAAGGAGTTTCATGATAATTTACAAAATTAAAACAAAGAAAACTAAAAGAAGTTTACACACCTGAATTTTATTGCACTAGCTTTCATCAGAAGCGTCAATTGTACCAAGTTTGGGATTTCACCCCAGAGCCAGTTTCCTTCTCAATTAGTTCTTTCCACAATTTCCGTTGCTCTTTGGGAGCATCCCATTTGTTTTTCCATTCTGTTTTATCATACTATTTTCCTCTCTATAGTGGATTTAACCTTTCATTTTTTCCATCCCACTTCCTTCAAACAATGCTGCGACGATTTCCTGCCTCCACCTCCTTGATACACAGGTTACAGAATATAGCCACACTATGATTATTCCATGAGCCGCAACTTTTGATCCATTTGCCACATTGTTATTCCTTCCCATTTGGTATATGCTTCTAGGTAAATATGACTAAATCCTGAATTCTCTAGAAAGCTTAACCTAAGCATGAAACAGAAACAAAATGTAATATTTGCATGCAAATCAATCAACCCACGTATATGCTTACTTTGCGATGTATAATGTATCAATGTTTCGCAATTTTTTAAAAAGAAAAAGGTGGTACAGGAAGCCTGGCACATCTAGGAATGACTATTAGCAAAACATTGTATAGATTTTGAGAATGTAAAATTTAAGTCTTGAGAGAGAACAACACATAATTCAAACCACTGTTTAGTTATGAATATCACTATAACAGACTTTTCTGATAGTAACCCTGCACAGCCGTATATCATTTTGAGAACTATAACAAGAATAACTAGTTGTGCAGAATCAATCACAAAATAATTGCATAAATATGGTAATGCAAATAACTCACTTAATCAATGAAGTGCAGAAAAATTATAATTGAAATTAGGTCCACAAATACATGTGGATGTGCAAGGCACCATCTACATTCACACCATAAAACCTTTGCCAGAACTAGGCTAAAATTCAATTCCAAAAAATTAAGTCAAACTTGACAACTAGAATATGTGAATCCCACAGGACAATAAAACGATAACCCAAGTAGACTAGAGCAAAGGAGGTGTCATATTCACAAAACCCAAGAGAAATACAGGAAAAGCCACAAAGGTTACAACACTTCACGGACACAAAAGTATGGTTTTTTGTTAAGCACATGAAGTTAGCGAACCCGATCTCAACGACAATTAGGATATAAGCACAAACTCAAGATGGCATACACAATTGAAACTTAAATCATCTAATTGAGAGGAAGATGTCATTTATCTAATCACGAAGTAGCCTCCCCCGAATCTCATAGTAAAGACAAAACCCTGATTGGAGAAAAATTGAGAGCTACCATGCCTTCAAAATAAAAACTGTAATGAGATTAATAAACTTACTGATGACTTGATGAGTGGGTAGTCGCCGTTAGCAATAATTTGTCTCTGATGAGCTTAAAGATCTGCAGCAACTATGTGAAGATGAAGAAGAAGAGGCGTCTGCTAACTAGTGAAAGCTACACCATACCCACAAACAAAGACGACTACTCTAATGTGAGAGAAAGGGGATTTCATTTACCAAACACTGGCATTATCAACACTTTTAAAGTAAGTAGATTATTTCTTCTGAAAACAATCCCAAATGCCCCCTAATAACATTCACCAATGCCGAATATCAAACGCAATGTTCACAATATCGAACACAGCACAACACAACTCACTCTTTGACTTTGTGAAAATTTGATAAACATCCAATATAGAAATACGAACCATAAACACAACTTGCAAATTAAACTTATAGACAACATAAATATTTAATATACATGTGAGGTGGTAACAAGACACATTCAGGTATAAATTCTAGCATACAAGCATTCACATCATACGACCCCAATCACAATACTTCAAAAAGTAACGTGAGGTCAGAGTGATGAAAGGCATCTGGATTCACTTCCCTCTCAGACTATTTTGTAAATTTCGATCAGCATTCAGGAAGAGATTGGGCCGAAGCAAAAGGAGAAAATGTTGCAGCTGACTCACTACAATGTAGTGGATGATGTTGATGACTGGACGAGCTGATGAAGCTTGGTGACGCATTGCTAGGGCTTGGAATGTGTGCAACAGACAGGTATCTTGAGTTCAGGGGTGACAAAGATGGGTAACCAAAGGAATTGGGGGAAACAAAATAGGAAGCATGAGATCTTTGGGACGAGGCATTACGGAGGTCCACTGAGCTTCTGCTGACACTAATAGAAGGGGACTGGCGGTAGGAGGACCTAAGAGACTGCTGAATGTGAGTTGAGCTAGCATGAGAGTGAGAAAGAGAATATGGAGACTGCGACAATGCTGGTACTATCTGCATGGCTGAAGATGATGCTAGAGATGATCTCATAGATGAAAGTACAGAAGAGCCCACAGATGATGATGGGCTGGATGAAAGCAATGGTGTGGATTCTGAAGCCGGTGGATCACTCGTGTTAGCTCTTGCATCACGCTTGCAAACTGGGCAAAAGGTTCTCCATGAAGTAAGCCAAGAATCCACACAGAAAGCATGAAATTCTGTCAAAATCCAAGGAAAATTACTGTCAGATTATTATTAATGAAAATCTACAGCTGAAGAGAGTTGTTCAATATTCTACAGATTGTATACAAGCATCTTCGACATTGAACAACTTGCATTAATCTAGATTTATATCATAGCAGGTCATCAGAGTGGGAGATGTTTAAAATGTTTTTCCCAACAGCTACTTCACATTTATCACTATTCAATGTTCACCGCTAACAACGTTCTCTTTACTGGAAAGGTAGCTGAACTTTCAGCATAAGCAGAAATTTAAATTTCCATTTCAAAAAGTATTATCAAGAGTTTGTACTTTGTAGTAAACTTGTAAACAGAAATTTTCGATCTACTGAACTTTAAATAAGTCATATAATTAGACACCAGATAAATCAATAATTTATCACAACTTTCCTAATCAATCTACTTCTGGATAGACTCATGCAAACAGAGACATTGACTGACAAAATCAAGACACAGGCGACAGGGCCTCAATATCTTGTCTAGAATCAACTACAGAATGCAGTAAATGAACTCGGGGGTTGGTGCTAGCCTGTATGCAGCAATTGCAACTATGAAAATGATACACAAATGGAAGCCAAATTTGAAAGAGAAAATAATATACTAATGATATAAAATTTAGGAAGGCTAAAGAAGTGTTGAAACCGTGTCAATAATCCTAATCTTCGAGTGTCAACTTTCTCTAACCATGTTACAAATGCAAAAATATAATGCTTTCTTGGAATCTACAAAGTATGTCCAATAAATTCTGAGCATGCCTAATTAAACATGAATATGCAATACATAAGCTTCACCAACGCTCTGTTGAGGTCTGGATTTGATCCTAAACTTTTCAATGTTTTTGCTAACAATAACTCCCATAGTAAGATTAAACTACCACCCAGTATCATACTGGACCCAATTTGGCCATTTCAGTATACAACTTCATTCAAATAACAAATTAATATTGCCACAATATGTTAACATTAGTATACCCTTTATAGTCTCTCCAGGTTTAGGAATCCACTATTCAGTGCTTCAAACAACAATAGATATTTGCCCAAAATTTGTATCAGAATTTCCAGCCTTGTAAGACACCAAAATTAGGGTTAGTAGAATGCAGAAAATAAGCTCTTCTTTCCTCAGCTAGATAAAGTTCTGAAATCCTATGTTTTCTTCAAATAGATAAGTGACTTTGAAATCCCGTTAAGACCAAGCCCATCAAGACAGACCAGCTGTACCATACAATTGGAGTAGGTCACATATTAACAATTTCGCAACCTTCTGAATAACGATAATTGGGAAACAACGAGCAACCAAATGTGTCCAACCCATAAACATTAGCTATATCATATATGCGCTCAAAATGCTAATGCTAGAAACACCAGGCCACCAAATCAAACAAAAAATGCACTGTAAAGAACAATATTTTGATATGGTATAAGAACAAAAAAAGAAACTTACTATGACGACATGGCAGAATTCTGAGTTTCTCTCCAACACTATAGTCCTCAAGACATATAGCACATGTTCTTGAAGTACAGTTGTCCTCTAAAACAGCTGTAAATATCAAACTTGGCATTGCTTTTACTAAGCGACTGCTCATCCCATGAAATTCTCGGACACGAGAAGCTTGGGGCCTTTCTCGTCTTATTCGATGCCTGCGAACAAAGAAACAAGTAGCCAACACTGCAGACATGGCAAGCAAGGAAATGAAAGAGATTGCCATGATTGACCACGCTGAGTTCTCAAAGCTTGCGATTAGCCACAGCTCCATGTTAGTAAGTCCGGCGTACTTTTTCAGTACCTCACCAGAAGCTTTTGAAACGAACACAGCATGTATTTTTATACCAGCTGAATTTCCTGCCACTGTATTTCCACAAAAAATGGGAATTTGAGATTCTAGAAAAGAAAAAAGAAAATTACACTGAAACTAAGAATTTAAAAGTTATACCACTTGGGAGGACAAAAAAGGTTATATAGAAATAGACAAGAAAGTGCACACACATAAACATGTGATCACAAATCTCAGAACAAGAAGATGGGGCGTCAGTGTATCTTCTACTGCATATATGCATTCTTAAATTACTCCTGGAAGGTTCAACAGCACTACAAAGAGTAGCAGATTGGGTCATGCTAGCAGGTCAAGAATAGCATTGCCCTTAACTCCAGTTCTCCACCCTTCATCATTAAGGCTAAAAGTACAGTTCTGTTCTAGATCAATGGAAATTTCTTTCAGGGATACATCATGCCAGCATTCATAATTTTCCTGGAATGACTTGAAAATTACGAAAAAAAGTCTACAAGGTAACACTTTGTTAAGAAGGAACTGTAGTAGTGCCAAAGTTTTCACAGGCAAGGCATTTAATATCTTTCAAGGCGAGGTGTGAGCCTTGAGGCATTGAGACGCGAGCCATTCAGGCATTGAATTATTGTAATGTAAAAATATAATATATTTAACAAAGTGTTAATCTATTATTCAAGCATAAATCATATATATATATATATATATATATATATATATAGAGAGAGAGAGAGAGAGAGAGAGAGAGAGAGAGAGAGAGAGAGAGAATGGTGTGAACTGAAACTGGTAGGCTAGGATTGTAGGAAATCTGCGGCTGCTGGGAAGAGAAATGAGGATAGAAAAAACCAAATTTGGTGCTTGGGTTTTGCTAATTTGGGGTTGGAGGGGAAAAAGAGCTTGGAGGGCCATCGAGTGATAAATGAAACAAAATGTTATGAATGAAAATAACATGCAGAACAGCTTTTAAACGAGAGTGAATCCCACCAAATGATCCTTTTTGACTTCCCAATGGCTCTTCAACTTGGAATTCTAAAATTAAAAAAAGTAAATGGTGCAGATGAACTAAACTAATCAGAGGTATGTGTTCTAGGCTGATACTTCATCACTAAATTTAGCATTAGCAGAGATGTTCATCCCACAAACATGCTCACAAACCAACAGAATCTCATTTTTTTCATCTTTCCCACAATAAGAAGTATGTGAGCCTAGACAGACTAGTGTATTTTTACAGCACCTAAATTTAATTGATCCGGAATTGTTGAACAAATATTAAACTTTCCAAATTAAAACACTATGCATGAAAATTGTAATAGAAAAAGGTCATTACTTGAAACCAAGACGCCGCCATCTTCATTGTCATAGACAATTGCAGCTTTGAACCCGGCCTTCTGAGCTCTTCTAACTTTTTCCTCAAAACTACACC
Source organism: Prunus dulcis (assembly GCF_902201215.1). Classification (NCBI taxonomy): domain Eukaryota; kingdom Viridiplantae; phylum Streptophyta; class Magnoliopsida; order Rosales; family Rosaceae; genus Prunus; species Prunus dulcis. Next base: position 41,424,481 of record NC_047650.1, read on the forward strand.
CTCCTCTTATGAGCAAAACGAAAGGGGAGCTATAATTCGTGCCTTTTTCAACTTTGTTAGTCAATGTCGAGCATGCATCCACAGGCTCTGCCAAATACAATACTCCACATTCCCCAGAACCCTTAATCGCTGGAGCTGAACCAAACATCATTATCCGCCACAAAAATCAAGAAACTCATTATTAGTTTGCCTCCAGCTAATTTTGTTCCTCTTAAAACACATGAAAAAGTTAACAAGACGCACGATTTCAATACCCCAAACACCAATTCCCCTTCCTTCCCCACAATTTCTCAGCAAACAAACAGAAATTAAAACCAGAAAAGAAAACCCAAAATTAAAAATAAAAATAACCAAGAACTCACCAAAATTAGCTTCAATGTCGTCGAAAGAGAGAGTGACATTGTTCCCGATCAGCACCACGTTGGCCTTCGTCATAGAAAATTGCCCAAACAGAAACACCACCAAAACCACGACCAGATTCATTGTGATCATCAATCTCGAAACAAAAACCCTAGCAATCCTGATAATTGAACTCTTCAAGTAGTTATACAGAAAAGGACAGAGAAGCAAAATGATAATATATATTAGTGTAGTTGCGATGGATAGAAACATCGGTCTCCATTTTCAGAGCATATAAATCTTCTTATACTCTGATTCCTTTGTCATGCCTGATTTCTACTACTTATAAATAGGAGAGAAAACCAATGAGACCTAAAAGGGATGGTTCAATTTTACAGCAACTCGGTTACTTCACGTCCTTGTCCCCCAAAACAAAAAAAAAAACAAAAAAAAAGGAATCCTTCATATCCTTATCATGTTGTGTTATATATTTTAACAAAAAAACAAAAAACAAAAAACAAAAGAAGTGGGTTCATGCCTAAATTGTCCTTACCAGCCTTGACCTATTTTGCAATATTTAATCTCTATATATTTTATTAATATATGATGGGTTTTTGCTACGAAATCAATCAACCGTTAAGCGGTCCACTTTGTTTTGATTTGAATTAAGACCAAGAAAGAAACCAAACCAAATAACCATTGGGGGTTGGTTTAAGCATCTGTTCATGAATATTTTGAGGTGGTTAGAAACTAGTGTTTAATTTTCATGGAGTTTTACAGAGTTTTTGAGAATTTATGTGGATTAATTTGATTTGTGGTTAATTAGAAGTGAAGAGAATGGTGATTTGGATGTTATAAGTTGAAAGTACATGCGATTACGAGTTTGTAATATTTTTTGGTGAATTTTTTAGAGTCCTGGATGTATTTTTAAGGAATTTCTGAAATTGGTCCATTTGTAGTGTGCCACGTGGCAGCTGGTGATTGGCCTACTTGAATAGCATAAAAGACATGAGAAGTGGATAACATCCCATAATTGCTGGGTTGCCTCCTCCTCCTTGGCGCGGCCTGAAATGGAAAACCATTCCGGATTCATCAAATCTTGTGTAATTCGTAACTTTAGTTGTAGAAGTCAGATTAACGAACCGTTTCGGCCTTCATGATCTTGAGGATGAGCTCTATGACTTGAGGTACATTATCCCCAAATTTATTTACATCTATTTTACATAGTTTTCCCAAGTGATCTGTTGAGCTCTACGATATGCATGCAACTATATGAATATTTTGATATCTATAATGTAGCAACATTTAAGAGCAAAATAGAAGCGGCTTTGTAATTTCGAAATATAATGCAATAATATTACACAACACACACCACCCTTTCAGCCTTCATGCTCCACATGTTCATCAATGCTCATTTCAGTATTGGGATCGGACCTCAATCGTTTGGGAGGTCGATCCTCATCAGACGAGCCGTGGCTTGGTCCTGCATCGCCGTCGGCAAGCGCTCTCTTCGACTTAATGTCTGCCTGAGCATTGTCCTCGCCAAGAACATTAGCATCCTCATTGGAGCCAGAAGCATATTGTATCATCTTATCATTGATAACATTGTCCCACACTAGACTGACCCCTGTTTTCTTCACACTAAATTGGGGTCCAAAATCTACGATAACCTCAACTTCATCACAGCCCTCCAAATTGAACGCATTGTCTGACAGATTTCGCTGCCAAAGATGATCTTCATGAGATGCTACCACGTCTATTGCAACCGGCCTCGAGGTACGCATTGTGCCCTTGGTATAGTTTATAACTGAGATGCTAGTAAGATCTTGAGATACTATGTTGTCGAGACATGAAGAATAAACAATGCACACAATCAACTCCTTCAAATTACAACCAATATTTTGAGGCACTTCAAAAAAGACTGAGGCGCCCTCATCAACATAGGGGAACCACTCAGGAATATTATTTCCAGGGAGAAAAATGCCACCAAATCCACTCACAGTCCATCCCTATACAGGCAGAGTAAGATTTGTATAAGCAAAGCATGCATGTTTTTGCGTGAGTGTTATGAGAGAGTGAGAGAGAGAGAGAGAGAGAGAGAGAGAGAGAGAGAGAGAGAGAACCTGCAGGATGTTCTCTTTAAGAGCATCAGTGATATTGCTGCAGCCTTCCATTCGAATGAATCTCAAGGACTTTAACAACTTAACCAAGCCTGGAATCTCAATGAGTTTGCTGCAGTTTGTCAGACTCAAAGTATCCATATTCGAGATTTCTGATAAATTTGGTATTCTTTCCAGTGAAGTGCAGTTTCTCGCTTCCAGGGATTTCAAATTGTTTGGTAACTCTGGGATTGCATTAAGGTTTGCACAATAATCCAATATTAGCCTTCGAAGCTTGGAAAGGCCATTGAGGCTCGATGGCAGGCTACGAAAACTATTGCTTTGTAGATTTAATTCTTGTAAAGAAAATAAACTCCCAAGATCCTTAGGAATTGCATCATCAGTTAAATTGCAGTCTTCAAGAGATAATCTTTGTAAAGAGGTTAAGCCTCGTAATGATGGGGGCAATAGATTAGTTGGTTTAGTAATTTTCCTAGGCAATACCCAAGACCAGAAAAGAGAGGGCAATGAGTTAGATGGTGATGCTTTCAAACCACACAGAGATAAATATTTCAGGTTCGTCAGTCGTAATATTGTAGAAGGTACTTTTCTTATGGCTGTGTTGTCTGCAAGAAGAGTTGTCAATGATACCATCTTCCCTAAATCATCATCCAAGTTTGCAAATTTTGAACAGCCAGAAAGATCAAGAGTTTCAATAGATTTCAACTCATAGAAACTCCTTGGAAGATCCTTGAGCATTTTGCAATCTTTCAAATTTACCACAAGAAGTCTTTCAAGATGTCCAATAGACGGGTGCACCTCGAACAAACTCTTACAGTCTTTGAGCATCAGTTTCTCAAGATTTGGAAGTTTCGAAAAGTCTGGCGAGCGTTGTAGGTAATGAGAGTGACTGAGATTAAGAATCTTCAACTTGTCTAGCAACTGTTAGACAGAAGGGAAGATAGAAATCAAAATTTAAATAGAACATGAAGAAAATGTACAAAACCAAAGGAAATCTTTACTGATACATACCCCAGGATCCTTCCAAACGTGCGTGAGGTTGCTATAACGCAGGTCTATAGCAACTAGTTTCTGTTGGTGAAAGCTGTTTGGTATGAACTTTAGAGGGAGACCATGCCAACATAGCCATCTTAACTCTTTGGTAAGATATTCGTAGCTTCCAGTGAGTTGTACGTAATTGAGTTGGAGCAATCTCAGTCTCTGCATATTTGCAAATGCTTTTGTACTGAAACTTACATCATCAGATCTTAGCAAATTCAGTGTTACTCCTTCAATTTCTTCAGTCCCCTGTACATAAAAATAAAAAAGTAAACAAAGGAGTTATCTCCATGTGAGATGATTTATATTCATGAATCCATGATCACAAGCTGAACAAGATTTATATCCTCTGAACAAGAAAGCATGTGAAAGATGATAAATTGTTAGATGTGGGAAGCATGTGCTTCTGTTGTATAACGTGCATTTAATTTAGCAAAGAATTTGATTGAGAAAGTTCTTACACAGTGTTTTGCTAATACATCTTTTATGTCTTCTTTATGCCACAATCTACTGCATTTTCCAGGTTCCTTGGGGGATTTTTCACGGACAACTTCTCTTCCCATGTCTCGAAGCAAATCATGCATCGTGAGCTTGTTTCTTTCACTAACAGTTACAAGGCATCGTTGAAGGAGAACACTGATTTCTATTTCTGCAAAAAAGCCACACCCATCCAATATTTGTTTGACATAGTTCTTGTCCTTTCCAATAAAGAAACAAGATATATCAAGGAAAATATCCCTCTGTTTATCGTCGCTTAACCCATCAAAGCTTATTCTGAGCTTTTTCTGAATTTGGTCATGAGGAATTCTTTTCAATTTCTCCAATGCGCTTGTCCACTCCGGTATGCTTCTTCCGAATAAAAAAGAGCCTAAAACTTCAAGTGCTAGTGGCAAACCTCCACAGTAAGAAACTACACTTGTTGAGAGATCAAGATATCCTTCATTAGGATAACTATTTCTAAAGGCATGCCAACTGAAGAGCTCGAGAGCTTCTTCTTCATTCATTTCTGGAGCCAGAAACACTGTATCCACTTCAAGTTGCTTTAGCAAATGTTGATCTCTTGTTGTTATAATAATCCGACTTCCTGAACCAAACCAGTCACGCTTTCCAGCTATTGCCCTTAGTTGCTCCATTTGATCTGCATCATCAATTATGACAAGTACCTTTCTACATCCAAGTCTTTCTTTTATGATATTGATCCCTTTATCAACACATCCAACCTTTATCTTCTTGGCTGGTTTCAAAATATCAGATAGAAGTTGTTCTTGCAAACGAACCTGACCATTTGGTTGCTTTGACGTTTCCCTAACATCTGCCACGAAACTTTTACCTTCAAAGCTATGATAAAATTGGTTATAGATGGCTTTGGCAATCGTTGTTTTACCCAGCCCTCCCATCCCCAAAATTCCAACCATGCGAACGTCATTCGATCCAACACCTAGGTAAGAACTCATATCTTCCACGCGAGAATTTATTCCAACTGGGTAGACAGCAACAAACAAGTACGCGTTGTTCAGCTGTCTAGTAATCTCGGCAATAATTTTCCTGATAAACCTTGCTTCATGCCTGTTAACGAAACTCAGAAGAACAAACCAAGACTCATTATGAAACTAGAAGATAAACTGAATCAGTAACTTATTCCTTATGACAATAGATTCTGTCTACTACAAATATCACTCATGTCACAGTTGTTCATCTTATTAGGACATTGGACAATGTTGCCCACAACCTAACAACTTCAGCTTCTTTTTTTTTTTTTTTTTTTTTTTTTTGGGGTTTAAAATGACATTTTCAAAAATAGAGGCTTCAACAAACTAAAACACGGTCAGCAAAAAAACATAATCAAAGAGAGAGCAGGAAATGGCCAAGGAAATTAATGATTTTACCCATCTGCGGTGTTCCGAAGATCCCAGCCAGACAAATTGGCTGCTTCAGTGAGAGCAGACCTCCACCTCAGTACCTTATCAACTTCTAACAGGAACCGCTGTTCATGTTTCTCAAATGCCTGCCCAAAACAGCCATTCTGTTTTCTCACATCTGAAGGGTCAACATCATAGAATATTGGCAAAACCATTTGCCTCACTGTTCTTCTACACTCCATGATCTTGACCAGCTCCTCAAGACACCAACCGGAATCCGCGTACCGCCTCGAGAAGACGATCACAGATATTCTAGACCCTTGGATTGCCTGCACCAGTTCTGCTGTTATATCTTCCCCTCTCCTCAGTTCATTGTCGTCAATGAAGGCATTGATTCCGGCCTCTTTTAATGCCATATAGAGATGGCCTGTGAAGTTTTTGCGAGTGTCTTCACCTCTGAAACTCAAAAACACGTCGTAAATCCATTGCTTTGAAGAGAAGGATTCTTGGGTTGTGCTGGTAGCCATTGGCACTAGGGACTGCAAGTACTTCCAAGAATTGCAACATGAGTCCGGCTCCTCCCTTAAAAAGAACGCAAGTCAACTCAAGTTTAATTGTTTGCAGGGCCAGCAGGGCAGAGAGTGAAGGTGCGTGGAATCACGGGCAAAAGACAACCTATATATTGACCTACTATTATAATGCAGGGCCACCAACACGTCTTATCTTCTTAATTTACCAAAGAAAAAACGTGACTTCTTCTTTCTTTTTTCTCTTCCACACCTTCTATATCCCTCTAATTATTTTTCTTTTCCATACTTTCTGTAAATTACGATTTGATCCATAAATTTAAAAAAAAAAAAAAAAAGTTGATATAGATCCAAATTCCTATTGAGAAGTTTGTTTTAATCCTCGGAGTTAGTGACTTTGATACAAATCCTTTAACTTTTGTGCCATATAAAATTACATTCTTTTTTAAATATTTTATGATGTAATTTTTTTAAATTTTTTTAATATTCCAATATTACTCATTGTGCCTTGAATCAAATAACTGTAATTTATGTGATAATTACGGAAAAGAATTGTTTATGACCATAATTAATAAACAAATTAAGTGCTTATGACCATAATGATTTTGGTATATTAATTACGTTGCCTCTTTTTTTTTTCTTTTTTTATTTGCATCCATGATTTTGTATATTAACGTTGTCTTTTTTTTTCTTTTCTTCTTTTAACCCAAAAAAATCTTTACAAAATTAGTGAAACACCCATTCCTAGACATGAAACTATAAATATACCCTACACTATTTAAAACATAGAAACACACCCAAAATAAACCCAAAAATCAACAATTGTATATTTTTTAATTTAATTAATAAGATGAAATATCTTTATTACCCTTTTTAGCATTAAATTAGTTTTGGATCTCGTTTGAAGCCTCCCTCAGGTTTGAAGCCTCAAGCCCCTCTCCTGCTTCAAACCACCATATATGCTCTGTTCTCTCCCTTCTTCCCTCTCTATGCCTTCAAAGTAAACCAAACAGTCTCAAAGCCATAGACCAACACAAGACCGACGACAATCTCCGTTACATAGGTGGCCTCAGACGTGTTCTCGCAGCCGATGCCTCTATTTCCTTTGTAGGTTTGTTCCATCTGCTTCAATTTGTTATTTTCCTTTTGATTTTTGCTAAATTTACTTGAATTTCTACTTAGTTTCAGTTTCTTCGTTGAATTTGGTGCTAATTCTTTAATTTTTTCAATATGAACAGAGCTAATGGTTAAGCTCATTGAGTTATGTGGCTACTCTATAGATTTGAGGTGTCAATTGCAGGGGCGTAGGTGTTCAGAACACCGACGCCGGTGGTGATTGCGAGAAGAAAGAAGATGAAGACGATTTCCACTGACAATATATTCCAAAATGGCCAAATCCATCCTGTGTTCCCAATTTTCAACCTAGATCTCTTGTTCGCCGATGCTGACGACGATGATTTTTCCATAGCCAAAAGGGCTGCCGCTTCCTCTTCCTTTTTGCAGCCGCCATTGAAGAAGCTCTTCTTTGAACAGCGAGATACGCCGAACTTGGTAAAGTCATTTTACAACTCAGAAGGTGGACTCAGGTCTTGATCCATGAGAGCAACCAGCTTCTGAGTTTGATCATCAACACCTTTTACAGCAACAAGGAGATCTTTCTTTGTGAGTTCATCAGTGACGCCTCTGATGTACATATTTTCACCGTTTATTCTTATGTTGATTGCTCATTTCAGTATTTTCTAGTTTTATTGTATGAATGGTCCTCAATGATTTTGTGTTCCAATTTAGAATGGGTCTCAATGATTTTGTGTTTTGGAGCTGAATACAAAAGCAGTGGTTCATACAGTTATGATTCTGGAAAATGAACAGTTGCCTGTGTATTTCATTTGAAGCATGTCTGGCCATGGTTTGTATAATGTTTTTTCCTGGTGTCCCACCCATTGTTCTTGTATCTTTCTAGCAATATGGATTTAATCCTCATGAAAAGAAAAAAGAAGAAGTAATTGACACACTAATAATCTGGTATAGCTGTGTTAAGTGATGGATGGTAGATGTTAAAACATGTGAACATACAAGCCTTGTTGATTTTAAATTTGAGAATGTTAATGTATGTACTCTGTCTCTGTACCAACAGCCGAAGCAAATCCACGAGATTAAGGATTTCCTTCTAACTGCAAGAAGGAAGGATGCACACTCTATCAAAATCAAGAGGAGCAAAGATGCTGTCAAGTTTAAGGTTCGATGCTCCAAGTACCTTTACACTCTTTGCGTGTTTGATTCGGAGAAGGCCGACAAGTTGAAGCAATCCCTTCCTCCAGGTATAGCATTTCGTTTTCAGTTGTGCCATTTATTATGATTTGCAACTCGCATATGGTCATCTTTCTGTGCATTGATATGGCATTTGCAACAAGCCAATTTTGGATTTTTGGGTGGTTGTGGGTCTAATATATGACTTTTGTAAATTTCAACAAGCTGGTAAGTTGATTTGTAGTATACAATTTGTTACCTGTAAGTCGTATGAGTAGTTGTTAACTTCCAGTAAGTGGTATGAGCACTTGTTATACTGTTCATACCCTGCAACTGAGTTGATTTATATAACATAGTATTAACAGTGTACTTCTATGACATAGTATTAACAGATTTTCAGTAACAAAGCACGCTCTATATTTTGCTCTATATATGGCTGTGCACTTGAAGTTTATGATATGCAAAATGTGATTTTTCCTAGGAAAATAGTTCTATGACATAGTATTAACAATGTACTTCTGTGACATAGTATTAACAGTGTACTTTTTTTTTTCTTCTTATAAAGATATTTCCTTGTGCCTTTGCAATTGTATCTGGTGAAACAATGGACAATTGGAGGTGGCAGCAAAGGATATCGAATCTCTTGTTAGGGTTTTTTGGATTTTTTGTATGAAATAGTATTTACAATGTTTTTCTATGAAATTGTATTAACAATATAGCATGGTATTAACAATGCACTTTTATGACATGATATTAACAATGTACTTTCATGACATGGTATTAACAATGTACTTTTATGATATGATTTGCGGAGGTTTGATGGAGAATGAAGGGTCGTGGGGACAGACCCTTGGTTTTCGTTATTTTTTAATTTTTTATAATTTTAAGTTTGGGCTTTTCAAAAAAAATCTAATATGGGCTCGCTGGGCTTGTTTTGGGTTCTTTTGGGAATTTTGTGTTGGGCTTGTTTTAAGTTAATCAATGGCAGAGACGTAACTGCCCAAGTAAATGGTATGAACAGTTGTGTTGGGCTTGTGTTGGGCTTGTTTTAAGTTATCGTACCTATTATGCAAATGAAATATAGTTGTTAGCTTCCAGTAAATGGTATGAACAGTTGTTAAACTGTTCATACCTTGCAATTGAGTTGATTTCTATGACATAGTATTAACAAGGTACTTCCATGACATAGTATTAACAGATTTTTCAGTAACAAAGCATGCTCTATATTTTGCTCATATAGCTGTGCATTTGAAGTTTATGATATGCATAATGTGATTTTCACTAGGAAGGGAGTTCTATACACAGTATTAACAGTGTACCTTTTTTTTTCCTTCTTGTAGAGGGCCTTTGCGATTGCTTCTGGTAAAACTATGGACAATTGGAGGTGGTTTTTGCAAAGGATATCAGATATCTTGCTGGGCTTTTTTGGGTTTTTTGTATGAAATGGTATTAACAATGTTTTTCTATGAAATGATATTAACATTGTACTTCTATGACATGATATTAACAATATATTTCTATGACATGGTATTAACAATACACTTCTATGACATGGTATTAACAATGTACTTCGGGCTTGCTGGGCTTATTTTGGGTTTTTTTTGAGTTTTTTGTATTGGGCTTGTTTTAAGTTAATAAATGGCAGAGATGTAATTTATAAGAACTTCAACACTCATTTATTAGATAGTAAATGATTTTTGGGTGTGTTTCTAAAGTCTATTCCATATAGGGTTTTTTTATAATTTCATGTCCTATTTTGGGTATATTACTAAAGCTCCCAAAAATCTTTGGCTTTCTTTCTTATTGTTTATGACCTCTTTATTAGGTAAATTGAATAAACCAAAAAAAGGTATATTGAAAATAACAAAATATCTATATGTCAGGTAGATTATATATTATCTTATACTTCCCTCAATAATCAGATACAATCCTATATTTACCTAGTAAGTTATGTAAATAATCTCACATTTACATTAGGTACATAATCTTATATTTACTTAGTAACCAAGTACATTACAAAAACCTACCTATATATATACATATATTAATATAAAGCACATTAGCTCATAGTACCTATATACATAAAAACGCATCAATAATCCCCTTGTTTATCTTGTTTTTTTTCAAGTTTTTTATTTGTTGCTATGCTTAAACACCATGAATCAACTTGATAAGTATTAAACATATTGTGGTTTCAATATTTGGGTGTTCAATTATGAAGAATTTGACATTTTTATACAACTGCCTTAGTTTGAAAAAAGGCTTTTTATCATAAATGGTCCCACTAAGGTATGTGAAATTATCACCTTTCGTCCTTAATTTTTTTTTTTTTGTGACACTAATGGTCCTTAAAGTTAGCATTCACACATCAAAATGGTCCTTGTCGTTAGCTTCAATTAAATTTTCTGTTAAATTGATGATGTGGCACACGTGTGGAGCCTATACATCCAATGGTATAGAGTCACGTGTCTTTAAATATAATATAATATTTTTTAAATATTTTTAAAACTTAAAATCTATATAAAAAAATTAAAAGCAACTTAAATCTTTTTTTATATATTTTTAAATATCTTTCACTCTCTCCTATAATATTCAAATAAATAAAATTAAGAAAGAAGGACCCTCGTAGTTGCATTAGTTTATACTTTCTATATATTAATTTGGTATAGCTGCACAGCTATATGTATAAAATACATAATTGTTTTATTCAACAAAATTTTAGCAAATTACAACTTAAAAGTTCGGCCACTATATAATATTTTAACATATATTATTTGCATTCAATAATATGTGAGAATTATGTGTATAATACATGAATTTTGTGTGTATTATTTAAAATGTTGTAAAAAATAAGTGTATTAAATATGAAATATACGTACTTACATGTTCGATCGAGTATTGTACGTTTGCTTTTAAAAAAATTAGGAAAAACCCGCGTATAGCCGCACGGCTATACTATTTTACGGCTATACTATTTCTTTTTTACAAAAATTAAGAGAAAATCCGTATAGCCGGGCGGCTATACTGTTTTGTTTGAAAATTTTAAAATACAGAGTATAGCCGTATGGGTATACTATTTCTTTTCAATAAAAATTAAGGAAAAACCCGAGTATGGCTGACTGGCTATACTATTTCTTTTTAAAAATTAAAAAAGCGTATCGCCTGCAAAAATTAGGGGGAAAACCTAGTATAGGCGGGCAGATATGTTAGAAAAACAAAGTATAGCCGTGCGGTTGCACTGTTTTTAAAAAATAAGGAAAAAAACGCATATAGCAAGGACTCTCCTAGTTGCATTAGTTTATACTTTGTATAGCCACACGGCTAAACGAATAAAATACGTAATTGTTTTATTCGACAAAATTTTGGCACAATGCAACTTAAAAGTTTAGCCACTATATATTATTTGCATTTAATAATATGTGAAAATTATGTGTATAGTACGTGAATTTTGTGTTTATTATTTAAAATTGTATGAAAAATAAGTATATTAAATATAAAAAATACATACATACATGTTCGATCTGAGTACTGTAGGTTTGCTTTTTAAAAAATTAGGAAAAATAGGAGTATAGCTGTGCGGTTACTGTTTCTTTTTTACAAAATTTAGGGGAAAAGTTAGTATAGCCGAGCAGCCATTTTTAAAATTATTATAAAAACAGAGTATAGCCGGGGCGGCTATACTATTTAGTAAATAAAATTAAGAAAGAAGGACCCTCGTAGTTGCATTAGTTTATACTTTATAGATATTAATTTGGTATAGCCGCATGGCTATATATATTAAATATGTAATTGTTTTATTCTATAAAATTTTGGCAAATTACAACTTAAAAGTTCAACGACTATATAATATTTTAATTTATATTATTTGCATTCAATAATGTTTGAGAATTATATGTATAATATGTGAATTTTGTGTGTATTATTCAAAATTGTGTAAAAAATAAGTGTATTAAATACGAAATATACGTACATACATGTTCGATTCGAGTATAGTCATACTGCTATAATATTTTTTTTTTAATTTAGAAAAACAGAGTATAGCCAAACGGCGATACTATTTTTTATTTTTTATTATAAAAAAACGTAGTATATCCATGCGGCTATACGTTTTAATAAAAAAATATTAAAAAAGAAGTACCCTCCTAGTTGCATTAGCTTATACTTATAGATATTAATTTGGTATAGCTGCACGGCTATACGTATAAAATAAGTAATTGTTTTCTTGGACAAAATTTTGGCAAATTGCAACTTAAAAGTTCGGCGACTATATAATATTTTAATATTATTATTTGCATTCAATAATATGTGAGAATTATGTGTATAATAAGTTAATTTTGTCAAAAATAAGTGTATTATATGAAATATATGTATGTACATGTTCGATACGAGTGTGGTATGTTTGCCTTCTAAAAAAATTAGGAAAAAGCTGAGTATAGCCGCACGGCTATACTCTACATATGGTATATTTCAACAGTATAGTCGCGCAGCAATACTTTTATAAACAGAAATTTTCAACACTATAGCCGAGGGGCTATACCCTGTAAATAGAAATTTCAACAGTATAGCGGGCGGCTAATACAGCCGCACGGCTAGACTATTAGCCGCCCGGATAGACGTTCCAAATAGAAATTTTCTACTGTATAGCCGCACGGCTATACTCAGTAAATAGAATATTTGAACAGTATGTGCTTTGCAACTAAAGGCAAGAGAACAAAGGAAACAGCCATACTGTAAGATTAGTGCTGACTACTACCATATGCTTTGCAACTACATAAGGCCTGAATTTGTCACGCTCAATCATGAGAAAGAGAGAGACGCAGGCAGATCTTCGAAACTTACATTTTTTCTGACAAAATCAATGATTAACTACAAAGACATAATAACCCTTCACTCCATCATACCATCTTGATTACTAAATTATTCAATAATAAAATTACTAAGCTATTCCAAATATGATTCATTCCACCCACTCCCAAGCTATTCACGTTTGTTTAAATTAACCCAACGATTATTAAGCAAATCCTGAACTGAAACAACCTGTCCATATACGTGAAGAAGTGTTGGCACTGCGCTAACCCGAGAGAAGATGAAATCCATCCCCTAAGGGTTCGAGCATTCAACATAGTTTCAGCTGTTGTAAAGGTCTTCAAAACTACCACAACTGCAAATATCAAAAGAATATGAATGAACGATAAGAAACCCCACATACAGCTTAGATTACAAAAGTCAATATTTAGCGATAAATAAACTTAATGCTTTTCAAGGGTAGTTTCTGGTTTTGACCCTGCAATATTTCTGCCAACATCAGTAGGATCAACGTTTGCAAGACCGCACACAGGGGAAAACAAATTATTAGAATACCCTTAGACCAGAATCATCCATCCTCTGATAAAAATATGCATATAGTCCTTTAACCCAACTACCAAGACTAGAACCAAATATTTATACACAGAATGCATCTAACACAGTCCCCTGAATATGGGCAAACACCCCATTTGGAGCCACTTTTGTTCTTGGATCACCCCCAAAAAGTGATCGGAAACAGTAGTTTCGAAGGGCCGAAGTTCGGCCGAATTTTCAAGTTCAAAATCGAACCCCTTAGAGCTAAAATCGATCGAAGCCCATATACCAATCAGCTAGAACACGGAAAATAGCTGAGAAACCATACCTTACTCGATCGATTTGGTGGATAAACGAAGGAGAATTTCGAGCTGGAAGTTAGGGTTGCTTCGGACGAACCTCCGTCGGAAAACACGATTTTCCGGCCAGCTCAGGGCGGCCCCGGGGTTGAGGTCGGTTGGAGAAGGTAGGGGACTCGATGGCGGTTCCAACGCCACCGGTCCCGTGGCCATTGGAGATCGGAGGCTGCGCCAGCACCCTCTGGAAGTCGGCGGCCCGTTTCGCGCAGAGTCTGGGTTTATATAGATGCAACTTCGAAATATTTACGGTTATGCGACTGAGACTCTTTTGACCATAACTTTTTCGTTACAACTCCGATTCGGGCCCACTCCGTGTCTACGGACTCCTTTCGCCGTGCTCTACGCAATGGAGTAAGCGAAATTCCCAAATTCTTTCTCGATCAAAAAGTCAAATTTCCCCCATTATTAAAGCAAGGGCAAAATGGTCTTTTCGCTAAAAGATATTTTCCTTACTTTTTAGATATTTTCTTTCTTTTTAGATATTTTGTTTTGGGTTCTTACAATCTACCCCCCTTATAAAAATTTCGTCCTCGAAATTTGCATCTCTGTCCTTTTCGGAGGGGGAAAAACTGCTCCTGTACTTGCTACTCGGGTTACTATACTGCACATATCACTGAAAGCTAATTACTTTCTCTTCCAAAATCTGAATTGCTTGTTTATCTCCTTGGGTCTAATACAGTTAGGATTGACTCCCTTGCTTCCTTAACTCTCACTATACTTTCCTTAGGCGATAACTATCGAGAATACTTATCTGAAGATCTTTCTTCTAGTGTCTGCATAACTTCTTGCCAATCCTGGTTACTTGAGGCTTTTTCTGCTTAATCCAATCAGGTTCTTTGTTTCCTACAATACTTCCAGATTCCAATGGACCTTGCTTAACATTCTATCTTCATTTGAGTGATCCATACCATATCTCGAGTAAGGCATCTCTTGGAGACATCTAATCCTAGGAAATCCAACAACTGACATATTTTGTTTTGGGTTCTTACACCAACACTGAAGAAGAGGCTGTGTCCTGCTTTGATTTGTCCAAGAATGATTCATATCTCATATCACCAACAGGAGGGATGATCTCCATTTGTGAGTATTTGCAGAGATGCCAGACCCGCTAGGAAAAAAGAAATCTAAAAAAAAACACGCCATTCAAGTTTTCGAAAAATCGGCTGCCTAGGTGGGCTAGGCGGGTTCTTTTTTTATTTTATTTTAATAAATAGTATAGCCATGCGGCTTTACCTTTTTTTTCCTTTTTAAATCTTTTTTCCCCTTATTTTCCTTTATCGATAAGAGTAGTTTAGAGCATTATCCATTACTATTAGGTCATTACCCGAGTCTCTTTATTGTCCCCTTTTGATTTTTTACTTATTACCCATATAAAGAATCTAGTATTTTCTCATTTAAATATATTATTTAAAGAGTATAACCGTTTGGCTATACTTGTTAAATATAGTATTTAAATAGTATCACCGCGACGCTATACTCATTAAATATATTATTTTAAGGGTATCACCCCCAGCTATACTAAATATATTATTTAAAAAGTATGGCTACGCAGTTATACTCTATAAATATATTATTTGAAGCTTATAGCCCTTTAAATATATTATTTCAAACAGATACTCCAGCACGCACTGATCCAAACCCAAGCAGATACTTTATATGATATGTCAAAAAGAGTTTCAATTTGTCACCAATCATCGGGGCAGGACCCATCCAAGTCTACGTGCGCTTTGTTAACTTACAAAGATGAAATAAGGGATTGGAAGTCCACAACAGACTTTATAAGAATGTCAACTCCAGGAAAATGCCCTTCCAAATAGAATACAACTTGAGCAGGTATTGTCGACAGCGAAAACTTTCCTTCCAGTATGGCTGTGCGGCTATAGCCGCGCAGATATACGTATAAAAGATGTAATTGCTTTATTCGATAAAATTTTGGCCAATTACAACTTAAAAGTTCGGTCACTATATAATATTTTAATTTATATTATATGCATTCAATAATATGCAGTAATTATGAGTATAATACATGAATTTTGTGTGCATTATTTGAAATTTTGTAAAAAAATAAGTGTATTAAATATGAAATATACTTACGTACATGTTCGATACGAGTATTGTACATTTTCTTTGTAAAAAATTAGGAAAAACCTAAGTATAGCGTCACAGCTATACCATTTCTTTTAAAAAAATTAGAAGAAAAAAAAAGGTATAGCCTCACAGCTATATTATTTCTTTTTATACAAAATTAGGGGGGAAATTAGTATAGCTGGGCGGCTATACTATTTCTTTTAAAAAATTATAAAAAACAGTGTATAGCCGATAAAATTAAGAAAGAAGGACCTTCATAGTTGCATTAGTTTATACTTTATAGATATTAATTTGGTATAGTCTCGCAGCTATACATATAAAATACATAATTGTTTTATTCGACAAAATTTTAGAAAATTACAACTTAAAAGTTCGGTCACTATATAATATTTTAATATATATTATTTGCGTTCAATAATATGTGAGAATTATGTGTATAATACATGAATTTTGTGTGTATTATTTAAAATTTTGTAAAAAAATAAGTGGATTAAATATGAAATATACATACATGTTCGATACGAGTATTGTATGTTTGCTTTTTTAAAAATTAGGAAAAATCCGAGTATAGCGCACGGCTATACTATTTCTTTTTTTACAAAAAAATAAGGGGGAAATCAGTATAGCCGGTCGGCTATACTATTTCGTTTGAAAATGAGTATAGCCTCAAAAAAAAAGGGAGTGAGCCGTACGGCTATATGATTTCTTTTTAAAAATTAAAAATACAGAGTATAGCCGTGCGGCTATACTATTGCTCGTTAAAAAAACTAGGAAAATATAGTATAGCCGTTCGGCTGTACGATTTCTTTTGAAATTAGAAGAAACAGAGGATAGCCACACGGCTATACGATTTCTTTTTTACAAAAATTAAGGGAAAACCTAGTACAGCCGTGCGGCGGTACTATTTCTTTTAAAAGTTAGAAAACATAGTATAGCCAAGGCTATACTATTTTTTGAAAAAAAAGCCTGAGCCACCCTTTATGTTAGAATTTAAAAAATAATAATAAAAATAAATTTTAGTACTAAATTTTAGGAAGTTCATCCTATTCAGTGGAAATTAGTTCACCCCATCTTAGAAAAAAATTAGTCTAGCTACATCACTCCAACAGCTCTTTAATTGAAAAATAAATAGATATATGGCTTATTCCTATGCAAATTTCTGGCTCTGTTTGCCCATCAAAAGGCCAAGCAGCAAATCAGCTCTGATTTATGCTCCAAATATCTGCATCCATAGAGGGAAAAAGTCCTAATTAAGTTTATGCCTCTGGGGCTCAGTCAAATTGGTAAAAGTACTGGACAATAAAGCTCATGTACATTACAAATGGGACATTATACTTACTACAATGTAAAGAAAGCTCTGCTTAGCTTTCTCTTTGTGTAACATTGATGACCAAAAATAAAAATAAAAATTCAGCATAAAGAAAATTTGCTTGACAATAAATTGTATGTTAGTTCAGTTATGAATATATTCATACTATCCAATGTGGATATCAAGTTCACTTTTTCACACCTTTGATCTTTTTTTCTTTTTTCTTTTTGGGCTGATTGGCTACTGATTTCTTCACGCTTGCATGATTCTGTTTCCCAGCAGATTGATTTTGTGCTTTGATGCTTCCATATATTGTATATACTTCCCTTTCAGCTTTCTTCCATGTTCATTCTTCTCATTTCAATATTGAGGTCAGATGAGTGAAGGCTTGGTCCTGCCTCATCATCATAAAGGCCACTGAACTTGATTTCTGGCTCATGATCATCGTCGCCGTCTTCATCATCATCCTCATCATCGTCGTCGTCATTGTCCTCCTCCTCCTCCTCCTCCTCCTCCTCATCATCATCATCATCATCATCGTTGTCATCTTCATCATATTCTTTGTCTTCGTCTTCATCATCTCTAAGAAAATAAGCATATGGGACAGACTTGCACGCAATAAAAGAGTCAGTGTCATATATAAATTTGTCCCATAAAAGGCTGACTCCTATCTTCTTCACCGTATGACCAGATCCAAATGCGACACAAACCTCAATGAAGTCTCCGCCTTCCAAATTGAAATCCTTGTTTGACAAATGCCCCTGCCAAATAACGTCATGGGAAATTGTTGTGTAGGGATAAGTAGGCTGGACTAGAAAACTAGTGCAGTTGCTATGATTTGTAACAAAAATGGAGATATATAATTTAGATTTGTCCTCCTGTAAACACTTATAAACGGTGCACACAGTCAACGCTTTTAAGTTACAACCAGAAACTTGAGGCACTTCAAAAGAGACTTGATCACCCTCACTGACATAAGTGAACCACTCCGGAATATCATTTCCAGGGAGATAAAGGCCACCACCTCCGCTCGAATTCCATCCCTATACCATGTAGTGTAGAGTAATAATTAATTTACTTTATGGTGAAGTAAAATAACATGTTTGTGCATGTATGCATAAGTGTTTAAGATAGAGAGAACCTGCAAGAGGTTCTTCTTAACAGTAGAACTAATATCGGTGCAGCCTTCCATCCGAATCAATCTCATAGAGTCTAATGCGGTATCCAAGCCTGGAAACTCGATAAGTTTGTGCGAATGACTTAGATGCAACGTGTCCATATTTGTCATTTTTGAAAAATCTGGCATTGTTTGCAATGCAGTGCAGTCATTTGCTTCCATCTGCGTCAAACTTATTGGTAATTTTGGCATTTCATGAAGGTTTGTGCAATCATTCAACATCAGACAATCAAGCTTGGAAAGGCTGCTGAGGTCGGGAAGGAAACAAAAGCTGTTTCCTTCTAGGTTCAAATATAGTAAAGAAGGTAGACTCCCAAGATTCATAGAATCAATTTCCTCATCAGTTAAATTGCAATTATCTAATGCTAGAAATTCAAGTTTGGAAAGGCCACTGAAATATGGAGGGCTATGAAAACTATTGCATCCCAGATCTAATTCTTCCAAAGATTTTAGGCTCTCAAGATCAATAGGAGCATCATGAAATAAATAGCAGCTTCTAAGATGTAATTCTCTCAAAGAGTATAAGCCCCGTAAAGAAGGAGGAAATAGATTATTGGATTTTTGATACGGTCTGGGTAATTGCAACGACCAGAAGGGACAGGGTAAACAGTTAGATGGTGACCGCCATCTCAGGCTACAAAGAGATAAATATTTCAGGTTCTTCAATCGTACTATGGAAGATGGTATTTTTCTTATGGCTGTATTATCTGCAAGAATGGTTGTCAATGATACCATGTCCCCTAAGTCCTCAGCCAAGTTTTCAAATTCCCAACAACCAATAAGAATAAGAGTTTCAATAGATTTTGATTCATAAAAACTCCTAGGGAGATCCTTAAGCACTCTGCAGTCTTTAAAATTCACCGAAGCAAGTCTTTCGAGATGTCCAATAGACTGGTGAACCTTAGACAAACTCTTACATCCTTTGAGTATCAAAGTCTCAAGATTTGGGAGTTTAGAAAAATTCGGTGATTCCAGTAGATGATAAGAATGACTGAGGTTAAGAATCTTCAACTTCTCTAGCAATTGCTAGGTAAAACCAAAAACAAAACAGAATACAGAAATCAAAATCCAAAAAGAAGAGAAGAGAGAGTATGTGGTTTGTATAAAACCTCGGTTTTGGTTATATTTACCTCGGAATCCTTCCAAACACATCTGAGGTTGCTGTACCGCAGATCCATGGCAACTAGGTTTTGTTGATCAAAGTCGTTTGGTATGATCTTTAGAGGGAATCCGTGCCAGCAGAGCCATCTCAACTTTCTGGAAAGATATTTGTATTCTCCTGTGAGCTCTACAGAGTTGAGTTTGAGCAATCTCAATTTCTTCATATTTGTAAATGCATGTGTACTGAAAGTAGCCTTCTCAGATCTTAGCAAGTTTAGAGTGACTCCTTGAATTTCTTCAGTTCCCTGTTAAAGAAAGAGCATATGTAAA
Organism: Prunus dulcis; assembly: GCF_902201215.1. Taxonomy (NCBI): domain Eukaryota; kingdom Viridiplantae; phylum Streptophyta; class Magnoliopsida; order Rosales; family Rosaceae; genus Prunus; species Prunus dulcis. The sequence goes on from NC_047650.1 coordinate 41,444,315, forward strand.
GGGTTATTTTCATGTGGAAAATGATTTATACAAAGGCAGCAGAATCATGAATGCAAGAACTATTTGACACTATCTGATCACATCTTCCACAATCCAAACTGCTAAAAACGGTTTTGTACTGTAGCCTTTCTTGGTACTTAAACATAATCCAAAGCATATGACCATGAAGATTACTATGGTAAAATAATTATTATGACTGGATATATTTGGGATGCATATCATTAGTTTTTCTTGTATTACAAGCTTTTAACATAAACTTGATTGAGAAAGTACTTACAGATTCGGTTTTCAGTACGTCTGTCACATCTTCAGAATGCCACAATCTACTACAATTTCTTGGATCATTAAGGGATTCTTCATAGACAATTTCTCTGCCCATGTCTCGAAGCAAATCATGCATCATCAACTTGTTTTCTTCACTAACAGTTATAAGGCACCGTTCAATAAGGACACTAAGTCCTATTTCTGGGAAAAACCCACAACCATCTAATATTTGTGTGACATAGTTCCTGTTCATTCCAATAAAGAAACAAGATATATCAAGGAATATGTCCCTCTCTTTATCATCACTAAGCCCATCAAAGCTTATTTTGAGTTGTTTCTGAATATCTCCAGCAGGAATTTTTCTCAGTTTATCCAATGTGCTTTTCCACTCTCTAGTGCTTCTTCTAAATAGAAAAGAACCTAAAACTTCAAGAGCAAGTGGCAAACCTCCACAATACGCAACAACACGTTTTGAGAGTTTAGAATATCCTGCATTAGGACGATTGTTTTTGAAGGCATGCCAGCTAAAAAGCTCAAGAGCTTCTTCTTCATTCATTTCTTGAGCATGATATATTTTATCCACTTGAAATAGCTCTAGCAAATGTTTGTCTCTTGTCGTTATAATAATTCTACTTCCCCGGCCAAACGAGTCTCGATTTGTAGCCAATGCATTTAGTTGGTCCCTGTGATCTACATCATCGATTATGATAAGTACCCTTCGACATCTAAGTCTTGTTTTTAAAACATTGATATCAACTCTCCCTATCTTGGTTGGTTTCAAGATGTCAAAAAGAATTTGTTCTTGCATATGCTTCAGTCCATTTGGTTTCTTTGCAGTTTCCCTCACATTTAAAAGCAAGCTTTTACCTTCAAAGCTGGGATAAAATTGGTTATAAATGGCTCGGGCAAGTGTTGTTTTGCCTATTCCACCCATCCCCAAAATTCCAACTATGCGAACATCATCTGATCCAACATCTAAATAGTTACTCAGATCTTGCACCCGAGAATTTAGTCCAACAGCGTAATCAACTACCGAGATTGTCTCGTTCATCAGCAGCCATCTACTAATCCCTTCAATAATTTCTCTAATAAACTTCGCTTCATACCTGAATTGAAAATTCAACCTATCAGAATTGGGGGACCTAAAATGTTAGTTTGCAATTTTTCTTTTTATAATATAAAAAACAGATATCTATTCTCTTTCCAACTGAACTGTAAGCAAAACCTCTGTATCAAAAAAAAGAAAAAAGAAAAAAAGAAAGACATTATGGGAAGAGTATTAAAAGATGTGAGTAAAGCATTATTGTTCAAAGAAATTAGTAATTAAATACCCATCTGCAGTGTTCCTGAGATCCCAGCCAGACAAATTTGCAGCTTCACGAAGAGCAGCTCTCCACCTCACCACCTTATTATCTCTACCTAACAACAAGTTCTCTTCATGTTTCTCAAATGCTTGAGCAAAACTGCCCCTCTGTTCTCTTACATCCGATGGATCAATATCGTAGAATATTGGCATAACCGTTTGCCCTCGTGTTCTTCTGCACTCCATGATGTTGACCAGTTCATCAAGGCACCGACTCGACTCGGCATACCTCCTTGAGAAGACGATGACAGATATTCTAGACCCTTGGATTGCCGTCACAAGTTTGGGCGTTATATATTCCCCTCTACTTAATTCATTGTCGTTGAAAAAGGCATTGATCCCAGCCTCTCTTAGCGCCATGTAGAGGTGTCCTGTGAAGCTGTTGCGTGTGTCTTCACCTCTGAAGCTCAAGAACACGTCGTACATCCAATGTTGTTTTGAGGAGGAGAAGGATGAGGATGAAAAGGAGGCTCTATGAGCTGTCCTGGTGCCCATTGGTGTTGCAGCAGAGCTTCTGATCACAACTATAGAATGGCAATGAACCGGGTCCTCAAAATGAAGGCAGGCCAATAAATATATACAGTCCCGATCTCTTGGACCACAAGAGTCCAAGAGATTGTGGTCACCCACCGTTGGATATTAATCTAATAGTTCAAAATGATATATATAAATACAATATGACATAAATGATTATTATCCGATTCAAATCAACCGTTGAATTTACATCCAACAGTGAGTGATCATAAATTTCTTGGACTTCAGAGGTCTAAGAGATCAGTACTGTAAATATATATATATATGTATATAGGTTGTTCATTTTAAAATAAGCCAGAAAATTGTTTGTTTTTGGTTTTCATTGAGAAATCCGCCTGCAGAAGCTCTAGTCCTTGATTTTGACAATTAATTAACGTAACATTGCATTTTATACTTTTTATTTTCATGGAGGATTTCACTTAAACCCCTAAGGTTTGACATTATTACAATCACACCCTACATGTTTCATTTATTATAAGAGATATTTAGTCATATATCAATTCTTAGCATTAATAATATAGATAAACTCTACACCATTTAATTTCTATAAATAAAAAAAACCCAAAAAATGACAGCTATCCCTATTGAATTTAAGTTTGATTATTAAATTACTTGAGTAAATTACTCAAATGGTCCTTAAACTTATACCCGATTTATATTTTGGTCCCTCAATTAAATTATTTGTTCAAATGGTCCATCAACTCTATATTAATCGCTTCATTGATCCTACCGTTACATTATGTTAATGTTGCCGTAAAATGTAAGGGTAAAATTGTCCATAACCGTCCTATGTTCCCTAAATAGGTGATAAACTGGTGATACATAGGTGATAAAGTAGTGATAAAGTGGTGATACATATGTCAGAAGTCTTATTTATCCCCACAAATGTAGTATGTGCTGCTCACATGACTAAATTTAACAAAAAATGTAACGGTAGGACCAAAGTGCCGATTAATAAAGAGTTGGTGGACCATTTAAATGAATAATTTAGTTTAGGGACCAAAATGTAAATCGGGTACAAATTTGTAGACCATTTGAGTAATTTACCAAAATTACTTTGATGCTTAATTGAGTGTTTTTGGTTTTTTTATATGAGGTTTTGGGGTTGAGCTTGTTTTAAGAAATCGATGACAGTTTTGTAATTTATAAGAAATTTTGTTATATTGTAAATAAGCTTCGGTGTGTTTCTAAAGTCCATTTTATTAAAAAAAATTTATATAATTTGAGCCTCTATACCGGGTATAATAGTGAATTCCCCTTATTATAATCACACCTCTTATTTTTAACATTTGTTATGATTATTAAACGGTCCGACGGCGAGACCATCTTTTCATCACACTCCCTCCAGCATTTACTCGCCTACCCCCCCGATTGATCTCTATTTTCCACTACCCTTTCATTGTCACTCAAACATGGTATGTGTCAATCTCGAATATAAATAAGGGCATTACAGGCCAACCTTTACAAAATACGTCATTATTCAAACATACGGACCTTACCCCAAAAATTTTAATTTTTTTACCCCAAAAATTTTAATTTTTTTTTTAAGCACGTTTAAAATCATTTGAATACACGCTACAATAATTTTTATTTATTTTTTCTAAATGCTTTTAAATTCAATGTTTAATTTGAACTGTCAAAATCGGTGGGAATCGTCAGGCAATTACAAATTACAATAACTCTCTGTCTCGCCCAAATTTTAATAGCACAGGAACAAAAAGGAGGGAGGGGTTGGAGCCACCCAAAACTCTAACCTTCTCTCTCTTTCTACCTCTCTCTATCACTGAAACTAATTAGGGTTCCTGCAGTCCAGATAAAGATACAGAGAGAATCAGAGAAGCCCATATAATCATTCAGAATAGAGATGAGCAACCAAGTAGGTGTCCGGAGGACCAGTCTGAGCCAGAAACGCGGTCCCTCCGCTGCGATTAAGAAATCGGTCCCTCCCGAAAATGGAACCTCCAATGGCACCACCAGCAAACCCTCGTCTCCTCCTCACCCCCTTTCGTAAGTTCTCTCCTTTTCTCGTTTTTGTTTGCCTCCTGAGAAAATGGTTTGGGTAAATTTGCCTCTGTAGAAATGATTTAAAGTTTTGGGTTTTGTTTTTTTTTATTCAGGTATGTAGGGTTTTTATGTTTACTGGTTTCCTGAGAAAATGTCTGGAAAATTTGCCTATAATTCAACCGAAAATGAGATATATATATATATATATTTTTTTTTTTTTTTGTGTGTGTTTAAATTTAAATATTTGAAAGGTCTGGTGGTGGGGAAAGGACGGTGAAGAAGCTAAGGTTGTCAAAAGCCCTAACTATTCCGGAGGGGACTACAGTATCCGATGCATGTCGGAGGATGGCGGCTCGCCGTGTGGATGCTGTGCTCTTAACAGATGCAAATGCGTTGCTTTCAGGAATTGTGACAGACAAGGTTCAATTTGTAACTGATGGTTTGGTTCTTTTTGTGATTTTAAACTATTGACTTTGCTTATAGTATTTAATTTCAGGACATTTCGGCTAGAGTCATTGCGGAGGGGTTGAGACCGGAGCAAACAATTGTATCAAAAATCATGACGCGGAATCCTATTTTTGTTAATTCTGATTCATTAGCCCTTGAAGCTCTCCAGAAGATGGTCCAAGGTTAGCTTTCTTTATCTAACAAGATTTCTTTTTTGGTAATTTTTTTATTGCGTGTGTGTGCGGGTTTGTCTAAGAACTTGCATAAAATCTGCATTGGGGGCATAAAACGTGCTATGGTTGATTTCTTTTGTTAACAGGTAAATTCAGGCACCTCCCTGTTGTAGAGAATGGTGAAGTTATTGCCTTGTTAGATATCACCAAATGTCTCTATGATGCTATATCAAGAATGGAGAAGGCAGCGGAGCAGGGGAGTGCCATTGCTGCTGCAGTTGAAGGAGTGGAGCGCCAGTGGGGAGCCAATTTATCTGGTTTGTATTAATGTTTGGAATTTATAATGAATTACTTGAGTGTGACCCGAAGTTTCTTTCTGTATTAAATTTTTTGCAAAGCCTCTATTTCATTTTGAACATGCTCTATATTAACAGACATCCTTTTTTTTAAAATTGATTTTCCTATATATATATATTATACTTTGGTTTGCATACATATAACACATCTGCTAGAACATGACCTTTTGTTTTGTTTATTATCCTGTATTGCAGCTCCATATGCTTTTCTGGAAACTCTGAGGGAGCGAATGTTCAAGCCTTCCCTAGCAACCATCATTGGTGAAAATACGAAGTACAGTTCTTTAGCTTGACTTGCCTTGTGCCCTGTTTGTTGGAGGGTGCAATTTTTGGCTTGGTTATTTTTCATTTGTGTTTAAAGTTTGTATTCTATCCCCAAACTCGTAGCGCTATGTTTTCAGGGTTGCAACTGTTTCCCCATCAGATCCTGTCTATGTTGCAGCAAAAAGGATGCGGGAGTTTCGGATGAATTCAGCTATAATTGTTACAGGGAACAAGATTCAGGGGATACTAACGTATTGTTCTTTTCGTAATATGTTTTATGAACATTTTGCAAGTAGATGTTATTGTTGATGTTGTCTAACGTGCCTTCTTTTGCAATTTCATACAATGTTTGCTTTTTGACTGACTGCAGTTCAAAGGATATCCTTATGCGAGTTGTGGCACAAAATCTCTCTCCTGAGTTGACTCTGGTGGAAAAGGTTTATGATAAACCCTTTAATGTTTGATTGTTCTATATATAGTATTAAGAATACAGTGCTCACTCCCTTTTGTTAAATAAGCTTCCTTAAACAAACTTGAACCAACTTGTGCTGTTCCAACATTTCCTAAGGTAATGACCCCAAACCCTGAGTGTGCCACGCTAGAGACAACAATCCTTGATGCACTGCATATAATGCATGAAGGGAAGTTCTTACATCTTCCTGTCTTAGACAGAGGTAACCAGTACTTCTTTAGCTACCTATTTTTAATATATGGATTTAAATTTTATTGACATCTATTTGTTCAGATGGAAATGTTGCTGCTTGTGTGGATGTTCTGCAGATAACTCATGCAGCTATTTCTATGGTAAAGTCATCCCATTTCCCTCTTTACCCATTCTGTTCATCGGAATGAAGCAACTTTAGAGTTTTCGTTCTTTCATTTAGATATGAATCTATTGATCTTTTATTTAGATGTGGAAATTTATTGAACTTTAAGTGATGGGCCCATTTGGTAATCATTTAGTTTTTAGTTTTTATTTTTCAGTATATATATATTTGTTAGAGATATTGGGGAATCAAAGGAGGGGATGAAGAATGGTGGAAGGTCTATGGAAGAGATAATGAAAATCAAAAACTGAAAACCATTTTTATATTGCTTTCACTTTCAAAGATTTTCTCAAAGATTTCCTTATATTATATCAAGTATGGGAGACCCTCTGTTTCTATCCAGTCACCCTGGAGCGGAATCTTACCTCTGATTTAGTTGCTCCAAGGAAAGTAGGAAATCATTTTCGAATGTAACTGTAAAGCTGAAGGCATTGGCCATAATATGATATCAGTTCTGTCCTATTTTGGAATTCAACATAAGAAAGCCTTTTTATCAGCCTGAAATGGCGTCAGGTCTACCATAAAACCAGCGAACTTTGCCAAAGCCAATTAAATGCTTCCCCACTTGCCTAAGTAAATTGGTTCTCTAGCAATACTTAAATTAGATTTTTTTAATTTAAAATTTTGCCTTTTGGTACTGTGCTTTTGTTCAAATAGCTCATGATATGGTCAAGAGGAGCTTTAAAAAAATGGGTAAGTTGTGTCTAATTGTATTTAGGTTATAGGGTTCAGGCAGTCTAATATTACTAGTAAAAATTTGATTAGGAGTTAGAGGTTCCCATGTACAAGTTATTGGTGAGTCTAGGAAAAGGTTACAAAATTTGAACTGTGTGGTATTTGTACTTTGTAGAAAGAATAAAAAATTAGGTGACTTGCCAGGGTAGACTGTAAGGATAAATATCCAGGCCAGGTCAATAATTTTGTTTGTTTCTCACATGAAAATTGTTTAGTACATTGACACCAAAAGACTTTCTGTGGCGGCATTGGTGATGATGGGCACTGATACGTTCAATTTTCATATGGCCATATGAAAGGAGAGGACATTCATGAAGGAAAAATAAATGGAGGTGAACGCCTGTCTGTCCAAGGGTTTTAATGAGTTTGATTATTGTAGATGAAAATTGAATTTTCTAATTGTAGCACTAAAGATGGCTTCCCTTGTTTGATACAGTTTAGTAATACATTGCTGATGATTCAGTATCTTCTGTTCAAAATGCAGAGCTTGAAGCTTTAAATTACCATGATATTATTTTGTCAACTCCATGAACGTTATGTTCTAACTTCCATTTCATGCTTATAGTTATGGTGCTAAGTGATGGACAGATTAGTCACCTTCGTTAACACGCTTCTTATGTCTACACATTAGTATTTTATTTGCTTCTTTGGTGATGCTACTAGAGCACAGTTGGATTTGTGTTACTCTCCTTTTCAACTTCGTAAAATGTCCAAGGATGAGTTGATTAAGTAGGTATTTTATTTTATATTTCTTTCCCAGGTTGAAAGTAGCTCAGGAACTGCTAACACTATGGCAAACACAATGATGCAAAAATTCTGGGATTCAGCACTTGCTTTGGAGCCACCTGATGATTGTGATACTCAAAGGTATGCAAAATTTTCCAAGAACGTCACTTAAATTTTGTTGATGTCAGACTGATTGGGATATGAAAAACCATTTACTCAAATGCATATCGCGCATTGCTTCCTTGATTATGCGGTTTCCTGGTAACCTGGTTAGCTCATTAACTATACCTAGGGGATTTTTTTTGCAGTGAATTGTCTGCACTAATGGCTTCTGATGGGACAGATGGAAAGTTCCCTTATCCTTCTCTTGGTCTTGGAAATTCATTTGTGTTCAAGTTTGAAGATCTCAGGGGTCGAATGCATCGGATCAATTGTGGTAAGTGGCAGTCGAAGGCAACATATCATTGCAAGAATGCTTGAATATGACTTTCCTTGGTTGCCTTTTTTGGTCAAGCCTTGGTTACCTATATATCACTCTTAGCTAATGAACATTTTGAGTGATTATGATGTAGGACAGGCTAAGGATTTGCTAAAATGAATGAAAACTCAGAGAACCAGATTAGTGAACTTGTAAAATTAAATCAAATGCTAAGGGATTGTGAATGAATTAAAATACAATATGGGGGCTGAGATGGAAGTAATTAGAAAATCAACAATGCAAATTATAAGAAGTAACAAATATGATCATGCAGTACCGGAAAACAAGAAAGTTTCAAAGTCAGTGAGAAAGGACTTTTGGTTCCCTAAGTGGACTTATTGAACTTATGGAAGTCGGACTAACTTTGGAAAGAAACATGTTTACAATTATTTTTACTTGCAGCTTTTTTTCTTCATGTTTTTTTTCTTCATTTTACTGATTATTAAAGGGGTGATACATTGGGAAGACGAAGTTTTGATTTATTTATAAATTTTGGGGAGCATATTTTCGTTTTGCAGTGGATAGATAGCTAGGTATAAACTATGAAATAGGGGGTATACTTCTCCCCTCCTATTTTAGAGGCTCTAAACTGGGATCTTGAATTCTCATTGTACCTCTAGACCAATATAGCTCATTGACTTTTGTGGGAATGGGGAGAGTATTAGTGAGTTGTATTTATGATTATATTTGGGGTGGGGACATTAATGGCAGCTTATATGACAGTGGTATGCAGAAGTAAGCTCGGTGATGATGGTATTAGTTGTGGCAAAGAATTTGTTGTATACTGACACATGGTTTCACCATATAAGTGTAGCTACTGGGGGTGATCAGCAGATTGGGTTTGACTGGGGATAGATAAGCAGTCAGTGTGATGAGAGGTGTGACAGTGATGATGGACATGGTTAATGTTTTTATGCTTACATGCCCAGCTGTTTACAACAATACTATAGAATTCAACCGACAATGACCTACTTAAATTTGTTTTCTCTGTTCTCTTCAGGCATGGAAAATTTAGATGAGCTGTTATCTGCTGTCATGCAAAGGATTGGTGCTGCTAATGATCATGATCGTCCTCATATATTGGTAAAAACTCTGACCTATTTTTGGTGTTATATGATTTTATTCTGCTGTAAAACTTCAGATTGTGTTTACTTCAGTAATTTGTTCCACCAGTTTGAAGATGATGAAGGTGATAGAGTTCTACTTGCAACTGATGATGATCTTGTTAGTGCCGTCAGCCATGCACGAGGAGTGGGACTGAAGGTACTACAAGCGTTGCTTCTTTTATTTTATTTCTAACACATTTTTATTTATTTTTGTGGATGTTGCACAATAGTTGTCTTGCAAACTCTTGATCGTCACTCCCCTTGTCTAATATCCAATAAATGGAGGTTTTAAGGGAGTTTTGATGATAGGGTCAGATTGTTAGTGTGAAGTTTTTGTGTGTAATTATTCTCCGCTGTATGATTTATTTCATTATGCCTCTCTCTCTCTCTCTCTCTCTCTCTCTCTCTCTCTCTCTCTCTCTCTCTCTCAGGTTCTAAGGTTGCATCTGGATTTCACTGATTCTGGCCACAGAACCATATCGCAGTCAGGTACAACAATGGCCCAGAAAAAGGGATGGACGTCTCTCCATACTGGAGTTTTGGCAAGTGCTGCTGCTTTAACCAGCATTGGGGTGTTGGTCTACTTAAAGCGCACTAACCTGTAATGTTATCCTGATTGTCCAAAGGAAGCACATACTAGGATCAATCAGAAATAGGTTACTCAAGAGCCATGCCCTGCCCTTCCATGCCAACCCTAGTAGATTATCTCATTGGCGGAGGTTTAATGAAACTGAACATGTTGGATTCAGATCACCAGCAGCAGCAACTAGTGTTTTGTAACAGAAACGGAAAGTAATATATTGTAGGTTACACAGAGATGCAAGAAGGTGATGACTGGTCCACACATTCTTTTTGTTTATGATATTACTGTGGAAGGGATTTGCGTCTTCGTAAGTGAAAGAAACTGCAGAATTTGGTTCCAGGCAATGTGTAAAGAATCTTTTGCTAAAACAAGAAAAATAAAAGGAAAAATAAAAAATAAAATAAAATAAAATAATGAGGCTTCTGGCAATGTGAAGAATTCAATTCAAGGTTGCGACCCTTTCCTTTGCAATTAAATCCTTTGGCGAAAAAAGAAATTAAAGTAAAATTCAATCTTAAATCATTCCCGTCAACTAAATTCTTTGGCAACCAATCACAATCAACGTGGGTGGGAAAAACAATTGAAGAAAATATTAGATAAAAAACTTTTAAGATGCCCGAAACACCCCTCCACTGCTAATTGTTCATCCACAACACTCGATTGATTACTGCGAACAAATGCATCATGGCTCCGTCATCCGCCACGGCCAAAGGGATCGTCCTCCACTGCTGATTCTTCAACTATAGCACTCATTTGATCACCGGGGACAGACGCGTCATGGCTCCGTCCTAACTCATTATCAGTTCCCCAAAAAAAATCCAGATATGGTTCCACTGCTAATTGTTCATGTATAACACTAGTTTGATTGGGAACAAACGTGTCATCAACTCCCGCCTGAAAAATCCGGATTTGTTTCCAAATCATACAAATGAGGATCCGGATTATCCATATTTTCTTTCATGACTTTGTCCCATTCTAGATGAACCCCTGTCTTCTTCACTCTCACAAAATCAACATCATCAGGCCTTACAAGAATGGAGACTTGGTCCCCGCCTTGCAAACGTAGCACATCATTTGACAATTGTCCCTGCCAAAGATAACTGTCTTCAAGTATAGTCAAAGTTTTTACTGAGCCAACAAGTGCCATCCGGGTGCGCAAAGCAGTTTGTTTGGTAAGATTTCTAACGATAATGCCAATATGACCTTGATAATTCCAAGGAATTGAGAATTTTGAGTAAACGAAGCATATAGTCAACCCTTTTAAATCACGACCCATGATTCTTTGAGGAACTTCAAAGAAGACCATATTGTACACATCATCGTCCAACTCGAACCACTCAGGAATATCATAAATTCCACTGAAAAAAATTCCACCATATCCGGAAGAAGTCCATCCCTACATCATGTAGAGCAAGATTTGTATAAGCATTACATTGTTATTCAAGTGCACGTGCGTATATCACATGCATCTGTGTATTATAGAGAGAGAAAGAGATTGACCTGTAGGATGTTGTTCCTAAAATCGGCAGTCAGATTGGTGCAGCCTTCCATATGAATCCTTGTCATGGAGTTTAATGACTTATCCAAGCCTGGAACCTCAGTGAGTTTGAACGAATCACAGAGATACAATTCTCTCATATTCGACATTTTTGAAAAATCTGAAATTGTTTCCAATTTTGGGCAGCCATTTGCTTTCAGAACATACAAATTGGTTGGTAAATCTGGGATTGCAAGAAGTTCTCTGCATGCATTTACACACAAGACCTTGAGCTTTGAAAGACCAGCGAGCCTTGGCAGGCTACGAAAAATATTGGCTTCAAGAAGCAGATCTTCTAAGGAAATTAGGCTACCGAGGTCCTTGGGGATTGCATCCTCAGTTAACCAGCAGCCTGCAAGACATAATAACTCTATTAAAGAGTTGAAGGCATGTAACGAAAGGGGTAAAAGATGGAATTTCAAAATTCTCACCAGATAGAGATAAAATTCTCAACTTCTTCAATTTTACTATGGAAGATGGAATTCGTCTGATGCGCGTGTTATCTGCTTTCAAAATTGTCAATGATACCATGTCCCCTAAGCCATCAGCCAAGTTATGAAATCTTGAACAACCATTCAGTATAAGAGTTTCAATAGACTTGGATTTATAGAAATTCAGTGGGAGATCCTCTAGATTGTTGCAGCCTTCAAGATTTACCAAAGAAAGTCTTCCAAGATCCCCGATGTATGAGTGAACCTTAATCAACTCCTTACAACCTTTCAATATCAACTTCTCGAGATTTGGGAATTTTGAAAAGTCTGGTGATTTTCTTAAGTGATTATCATTTTCGACATGAATGATGTCATCATCATTGACCAGATTTTGAGATGGGCGTCGTTCATATCGACAAAGATGGTAATCAATCATATTTTCGTTCATAAATTTGTCCCATACCAGACTAACACCTGTTTTCTTCACCTTCACCCATTTGTCCACTATTATTATTTCAATCAAGACTTTATCACCGTCTTGCAATTTGAGCTCGTCATTTGATAACTGTCCCTGCCAAAGATAATAACCTGGCCGTAACAGCTCGTCAATGGACAATCGGGTATGATCCTGGCTTCAAGCTCAGCACCCTTGGTCATGTTTTTAATGCTAATGCTAATACGACGACTTAAAAAGACTGGAGAGAAACGAAGGACAAAGTTAACCCTTTCAAATTACGACCAACACTTCGAGGCACAGTGAAATACACAATATCATCGTCATGGACATAGTCGAACCAATCAGGAATATCATTTCCACTGAGAAAAATGCCACCATATCCGCAAGAAGTCCATCCCTATACCATGTAGAGCCAAATTTCTATAAGAAATACATTCTTATTGTATGTGACAGAAAGAGAAAGATGTATGTGTGTGTGCGAGAGAGAGAGAAGGACTAACCTGTAGGATGTTCTTCCTAAAATCGGCAGTGAGTTTAGTGCACTTCTCCATATGAATCCTTGTCATGGAGTTTAATGACTTATACAGGCCTGGAATCTCAGTGAGTTTGCCTGAATTACGTAGATACATGTTAGTGTATAGGTGTAGCTGCTGTAATGGAATTAGAATAGGAAGGTTCTATTCTAGAAGGCTGCCTTGGATCACAGTCCAAGTGTACAGCTGTGAATGTAATAGCATTTGCCACTTGTCATTATCTTATAGGGTTATGAAAGTTTGGTTAGATTGTGTGATGTAATAGGGGAACATTTCCTTTGTAACGGTTTTGGTCAGCAAGAGAATATATGCATGTTTTTGGTGCTGGGCTGAGACAGCTAGCAATCTTCTCCAAAGCTCTCTCTCTCTCATTCACACAAATCTGACCTCCCCTAATCCAAAAGCTCTCTGCATGTTCATTAAGTTTTATTACATGTTTTGATTGAATACATATGCATGATCATGTTCTGCAAATGTTAACATGGCCTCAGAGCCAGGTTTGATCTTGTAATACTGGGAGTTTTCTGTGCTAAGCTATTGGAGCTGCAGCTGAGCTAGAGTTCTGCTAATCTAAGTCTAACATGGCTGGATCAAGTGGTGGTGAGTTGAGAGCACCAATCTTCAATGGTGAGAACTACGATTTCTGGAGCATTAGGATGAAGACCATCTTCAAATCTCATGGACTGTGGGATTTTGTGATCAAAGGATTTGATGGAATGGATCTGAAGAAGTCAGATGAATCTGATGATCAAAAGGAGGAGACAGAAGGATCAAGTGGGAAAGGCATGGTTGCTGAGGTACTCATGAAGGATGCCAAGGCCCTTGGATTGATTCAAGGAGCAGTTTCAGAGGAGATATTCCCACGAATATCTCATGAAGAAACATCAAAAGGTGCCTGGAGTATTCTGCAGCAAGAATTCCATGGAGATAAGCAGGTAAGGAGTGTTAAATTGCAAGGCCTTAGAAGAGAATTTGAATATACAAGAATGAAGGATGATGAATCCTTAACTGTCTATGTTACTAAACTATTTGATTTAATTAATCAAATGAGAAGTTATGGGGAGGAATTGCCTAGGGAGAGAATTGTTCAAAAACTGCTTATCAGTCTGCCATCTACCTATGACTCTATTTGTTCAGTCATTGAACATTCTAGAGATCTAAATGAGATTGAAGTGCAGGAGGTTGTTGCCTCTCTAAAGAGCTTTGAATTGCGCTTAGATAGGCACTCTGAAAACAGAACAGAAAAGGCATTTGCTAGCCTTAGTGTAGATGCCAAACAGACTAAGACTGGAGAACAGAACAGCAAGCAGAATAAAAACTGGAAATCCAAAGGCAAGAAGTGGGATAACAAGGCAGGTGAAGGCACTAAAACTCCCTGCAAACACTGTGGTAAGCTACATTTTGGTGAATGTCGATTCAAGGGTAAGCCAAAATGTTATAATTGTGATAAATTTGGCCACATTGCAAAAGACTGCTACAGCAAGAAAACACCACAGCAAGTTAACTATGCCACTCAAGTGGATGCTGCACCAACAATGTTCTATGCTAGCAATGTAAGTGGTGCTGGTGTAACAAGAGATGAAGAAATCTGGTATTTGGACAGTGGATGTAGCAATCACATGACAGGAAAAGAGGATTTGCTGGTGGATATTGACAGAAAGGTGACTGCCAAGGTGGAAATGGGAACTGGACAGCTTGTAGAAGTAACAGGAAAAGGCACTATTGTGGTTGAAACCAAAGCAGGCAAGAGACATATCAAAGAGATAATGCTTGTACCTGGACTGAAAGAGAACTTACTCAGTGTAGGACAGATGATAGAACATGGCTATTATTTGGTATTTGGTGATCACAAGGTGGAAATCTACAATGACAGCTCTCATACAAATCTAGTGGCAAAGGTTCAGATGAAAGGAAACAGAAGCTTTCCTTTGAAGCTGCAAGCTGAAATGCACTTTGCTTATAGAGCAAGTGTAGATCATTCCACTGATCTCTGGCATAGAAGGTTTGGACATCTCAATATGAGTAGTCTAAAACTATTGAAAGAGCAGGATTTGGTAGTAGGACTGCCAGAAATCAAAGAAGACAGACAAGTATGTGAGGGGTGTGCTCTAGGCAAGCAGAGTAGAGAAGCATTTCCAAGAGAAGCCATCTCTAGAGCATCAATACCACTAGAACTTATTCACAGTGACATCTGTGGTCCTATGCAGACAACTACCAAATCTGGAAATAGGTTCTTTCTCACTTTCATAGATGATTGCACAAGGATGTGTTGGGTCTATTTCTTAAGGCACAAGTCTGATGCACTTTGTGTGTTTAAGAAGTTCAAAGCCACTGTGGAATTACAAAGTGGCTACAAACTAAAACAATTGAGAAGTGACAGAGGAGGAGAGTACACTTCAGTGGAGTTTGAGAGGTTCTGTGACAATGCAGGCATTGAAAGGCAGCTCACAACCTCATACACACCACAGCAAAATGGTGTGGCAGAGAGGAAGAATAGAACTATAGTAGAAATGGCCAAATGTTTGATGTTGGAAAAGAAAATTCCATTTGATTTCTGGGCAGAGGCAGTCAACACATCTGTGTACATTTTGAATAGATGTCCAACTAAAGCCTTGAGCAAAAAGACACCATTTGAGGCTTATGGTGGGAGGAAACCAGGAATTAAGCATCTGAAGGTGTTTGGTTCATTGTGTTATGCTCATGTACCAAAACAGCAAAGACAGAAGCTAGATTTGGCAAGCAAAAGATGTATTTTCTTGGGGTATGGCAGCTGTGAAAAGGGATACAGGCTGTACAATATTGAAACTGAAAAGGTTATCATTTCAAGAGATGTGATATTTAGTGAGAATGAGTGTTGGGATTGGAATACAAAGAAGGAGACTAGTGTGAACATTCAGCTCACTGAAATCAGAGAAGAAGAACAAGGAGCAGAAGGGAGTTCTTATGAATTTGAAGAACAATTGGAAGTGAATGAGATGCCTACCTTAAATACTGAAATCAGTGACCAAGAAAGGGAAGCAGGATCACAGAATGTTGATCATACTCCTCTCAAGTACAAGAGCATTGCAGAGATCTATGAAAAATGCAACATGTGCATTATAGAACCAGAAAGTTTTGAAGAGGCAGCAAAGGATGACTCTTGGAAGAAAGCAATGGAAGCTGAAATCACCATGATTGAGAAGAACAATACATGGGAGCTTGTGAATAGACCATTTGATAAACCAATCATTGGAGTCAAATGGATCTATAAGACTAAACTGAACCTAGATGGATCTGTGCAGAAGAATAAGGCTCGGCTGGTGGCAAAGGGATATTCTCAAAAGCCTGGAATTGACTTCAATGAGACCTTTGCACCAGTGGCTCGCCTTGATACTGTGAGAACTTTGGTGGCTGTGGCTGCACAGAGAAACTGGAATTTGTTTCAACTGGATGTAAAGTCTGCATTTCTTAATGGAGTGCTAAATGAAGAAGTTTATGTAGATCAACCATCTGGTTTTGTGATGCAAGGAAGTGAAGATAAAGTGTATAAGCTGAAAAAGGCTTTATATGGTTTGAAACAAGCTCCAAGAGCTTGGTATGATGAGATAAATTCTTATTTCATCAAGACTGGTTTTTATAGAAGTCCAAGTGAAGCTACTTTGTACACTAAGATGTCTACAAGTGGTATTCTCATTGTGTCTCTATATGTAGATGATATTATCTACACAGGAAGCTCAAAAGAAATGATGGCTGCATTCAAAGATGATATGATGAGACAATATGAGATGACTGACCTAGGGCTGTTGCATCATTTCCTTGGTCTTGGGGTCCTACAAACTGATTCTTGCATCTTCCTCCACCAGAAGAAGTATGCAAAGACCTTACTTGACAAATTTGGACTCAAGGATTGCAAGTCTGTTGCAACACCACTGGCAGTGAATGAAAAGTTGTCAAAAGTGGATGGAAGTGAACTAGCAGATGAGACATTGTATAGGCAAATGGTGGGGAGCTTGCTCTATCTGACTGCAACCAGACCAGACATCATGTTTGCAGCAAGCCTCTTGGCTAGATTCATGCATAATCCAACCAAGAAGCACATGGGAACAGCAAAGAGAGTCCTAAGATATGTTCAAGGCACCATAAACTATGGAATTGCCTATGATAAGGGAAAAGGAGCAATGTTAATTGGCTATTGTGACAGTGATTGGAGTGGAAGTGAGGATGACATGAGGAGCACATCAGGCTATGCTTTCAATTTGGGGTCAGGTGCATTTTCTTGGGCTTCAATCAAGCAAAGTAGTGTTGCTCTGTCAACAGCAGAGGCTGAGTACATGAGTGCAGCAGAAGCTACTGCACAGGCTATGTGGCTGAGGTTTGTGTTATCTGATTTTGGAGAGGAACAAGTAGAGCCTACTCAGTTGTTGTGTGACAACACGTCAGCTATTGCTATATCTAAGAATCCTGTTCATCATCACAAAACCAGACACATCAACCGCAGGTTTCACTTCATAAGAGATGCTCTACAAAATGGTGAGATAGATTTGCTATATTGCAAAACAGAAGTGCAGCTTGCTGACATTTTCACCAAGCCTTTAGCAAGGGACAGATTTGAGTATTTGAGGGAGGCTCTAGGTGTTATTTCAGCACAACACCTAGAAGGGAGTGTTAGTGTATAGGTGTAGCTGCTGTAATGGAATTAGAATAGGAAGGTTCTATTCTAGAAGGCTGCCTTGGATCACAGTCCAAGTGTACAGCTGTGAATGTAATAGCATTTGCCACTTGTCATTATCTTATAGGGTTATGAAAGTTTGGTTAGATTGTGTGATGTAATAGGGGAACATTTCCTTTGTAACGGTTTTGGTCAGCAAGAGAATATATGCATGTTTTTGGTGCTGGGCTGAGACAGCTAGCAATCTTCTCCAAAGCTCTCTCTCTCTCATTCACACAAATCTGACCTCCCCTAATCCAAAAGCTCTCTGCATGTTGATTAAGTTTTATTACATGTTTTGATTGAATACATATGCATGATCATGTTCTGCAAATGTTAACAATACAATTCTCTTATATTTGACATTTCTGAAAAATCTGGCATTTTTTCCAATGCAATGCAGCCATCTGCTCGTAAGACTTTCAAATTTGTTGGTAAATCTGGGATTGCACGAAGATTGCTGCACCAAATTAAAGACAAATCTTGAAGCTGTGAAAGACGACTGAGGCTTGGTAGGCTGCAAAAATCATTTCCTGCAAGATCTAAATTTTCTAAGGAAATTAGGCTACCGAGATCCTTGGGGAATGCATCATCAGTTAAACTCCAGTATGCAAGAGCTAATTTTCTTAAAGAGCTTAAACTTTGCAACGAAGGAGGCAAAAGATATGTTGATGGCGACCCTTTCACATTACATAATGATAAAACTTTCAGTTTCTTCAATTTTAATATGGAAGATGGTATTTGTCTTATGGCTGTCTTATCCGCTTTCAGAGTTGTCAATGATACCATGTCCCCTAAGCCCTCAGCCAACTTTTCAAATCTTGAACAACCAGTAAGTAGAAGAGTTTCAATAGACTTGGATTTATAGAAATTCAGTGGGAGATCCTTTAGCATTGTGCAGCCTTGAAGATTTACCAGAGAAAGTCTTCCAAGATCCCCGATGGATGAGTGAACCTCAGACAAACTCCCACACCGTGGCAATATCAATTCCTCGAGATTTGGGAGTTTTGAAAAGTCTGGTGATTTTGTTAGCTTATAGGAACCACTGAGATTAAGGATTTTCAACTTCTCATGCAACTGTTACACAAAAACAAAATTAGAATGGAAATTAAAATCCAAAAGGAATTAAACCAAAATGAAGAGAACCAACACCAGAGGGTTGAGATTATTATACCTTGCAATCCTTCCAAACTATTTCGAGTTTACTCCACCGCAGGTCTAAAGCAACTAGTTTTGGTTGCATAGGAAAGTCATCTGGTATGGACTCTAAAGGGAATCCATGCCAGCACAACCATATTAACGTTTTGGGAAAATCTTTGAACTCTCCAGTGAGCTCTACATTGCTGAGGTGGAGTAACCTCAGTTTTTTCATCTTGGTAAATGCTTGTGCACTGAATCTAGTCAAATCTGGACGCAAATCCCAAAGTAGAGTACATCTTTTTAGCCAATCTGGAGCATCACTTTTTTGGCAATCTAGAGCAACTCCTTCAATTTCTTCACTTCCCTGTTAACAAAAGATACTGAGTTAGAAAAATGATTTACAAACATGAAAATCCGTGTATATATTAACCAAAAGGTATAATTAATAGTATTGGACTATGTTATGCCCTATAGTTTGTGTTTGCAATTAAAACACATATTTTTTGTTGGATATGCCTACTTAACCACACCTTTAATATTAGCTGTTGGATCTGCAATGTTTCGTGCTCTTGCCCACTCGTGACACTTTCACTTCTTGGAAAGTACATGCATTGGGCCCACAAAAAAATGTGGCCTAGGCCAAAGTTGGGCTACAATTGGCCTAATCGGAATGCTAAAGGGCCAAATGCGGCCACTGGAGATGGGTTTTGCATTATTTTAGTACTATATTTGGCCTATGGCCCATGGTTAGAGATGGCCTAAGGTCTTATGTTGAAATTCATATGGTACCTTGGTAGTGTGGATGTGTGAGAACCCCATATTTTACTTTGGTTTAGACTATTGCTTGTACTAAACAAAACAAAAAAGAAATGAAAAAGGACATTTTAATTATTATTGACATGGGATACATATGCTTAGGGGTGGTTGCGGTTCGGTAACCGCGAATTTTTACTCAAACCGCAAACCGACCGACTATTTGCGGTTTGGTGATTTTTGAAACCGCAAACCGACCGCGTTTTGCGGTTTAAAACCACAAATTCTCAAGCATTCACAAAAATATAAATTTACAACCTAAATAAATAAATACACAACCTCAATTTCTCAAGCATATATAAATTCACAATCGATTCCAATTCTCAAGCATTCACAACCTAAGAAAATTAAAGTTACAATTCCAAACATTCCAATTAAAGTTAAACTTCTCAAGCATTCCAATTCCAAATCCTTTAAAGTTACAAACCAAAAGCAAAATGAATTAAAGTTACAACCAAAAAGAAAAATCCAATTCAAAGTTAATTAAAGTTACAAACTAAAAGGAAAAATGCAATACACCAATGTTACAAACTCAAGTGTTGGTGGTGAGTGGATTTGAAGAACCCCTTTGTGTTGTTTGAGCACCAATGCTATCTACAAATAAAACAACATAGTTTAGTACATTTTATTATAAGAAGAAGCATAAATAACATTAGCATAAATAAACTAATTACTTACAAGTTGTCATATCTTCCATTTCCTTGTAGAATTCAACCTCATCATCCGTTGGTTCTTTGTAAAAGGAAAATTCGTCCGCTCTAAGCCAATCACTAGTACACACTAATGCCTCTACCATTTTAGGATGCAAAGAGCTTCTAAAAGGATCCACAATCCTCTTGCCTAGGCTAAAAGCATTTTCACTAGCAACCGTAGAACTTGGAATTGCAAAGATATCCTTGGCAACTTGTGAAAGAATAGGATATCTTGTTTGGTTCCCTTTCCACCAATTCAAGAGATTGAATTGTTTACTCAAGGGGCTCTCAAAATGATCCGTCAAGTACTTATCCACTTCATTGAGATCGAGAGAGAGAGGAAGAGATGAGTTCGATTCGGGTCTGTGAGAGAGAACCCGATTTTGAGAGAGAGAGAGAGAGAGAGAGAGAGAGAGACGAATGGGAATAAGAGAGTTGAGAGAGAGAGAGACGAATGGGAATCAGGAGAAGAAACAGATTCCAGGTTTTCATTTCACGGCTACAGAGAAGAGAAGGGTTTACAATTTTACCTAATTATTCATAGAGTATAGCCGTGCGGCTATACTTTGCGGTTTGCGGTAACCGCAAATTTTGAAAATCAAATATCGCAACCGCAACCGCAAATGCGGTTCGGTTTACCGCGATTGCGGTTTTATTGCGGTAAAATATCGGTTGGTTTTTGCGGTTTTTCGGTTTTTCGGTTTAAAATGCCACCCCTACATATGCTTCTCTTCCATGATGCGTTCTAAAATTTAATTGGGAAAGTACTTACAGATTCATTGCTCAATACATTTGTTGCCTCTTCATGTTCCCACATTCTACTACATTTTTCAGGGTGACCGCAGGCATTTTCACGAACGATCTCTCTTCCCATGTCTTGAAGCAAATCATGCATCATTAGCTTGTTTTCCTCACTAACAGTTACAAGGCACCGTTCAATGAGGACACTAATTCCTATCGTTGCAGAAAAGCCACATCCATCTAATATTTGTGTTACATAGTCCTTGTCCATTCCTATAAAGAAACAAGATATATCAAGGAATATCTCTCTCTTTGTATCATCAGGTAGCCCGTCAAAGCTTTTTCTGAGTATTTTTTGAATATCTCCATCAGGACTTCTTTCCAATTTCTCCAAATGGTTTTCCCACTCTGCTATGGGTCTGTTAATCAGAAAAGACCCAACAACTTCAAGTGCTAGCTAGAGGCAAGCCTTGACAGTAACGAATTACACGTTTTGAGAGGTCAAGATATTCTTGATTAGCATAACCACTTTTAAAGGCATGCCTACCAAAGAGCTCCAGAGAGCTTCTTTTTCATCCATTTCTTGAGCCATATATGTGCCATCCACTCCAATTTGCTCTAGCAAATGTTTATCTCTTGTTGTTATAATAATTCTACTTCCAGGACCAAACCAATCACGTTTTCTAGCTATTGCTTTTAGCTTCTGTACTTCATCTACATCGTCAATTATGACAAGTGCTCTTTTACAGTGAAGTCTTTCTTGTATCACATTGATCCCTACATCAACAGAATCAACCTTTATGGGGTCCTTGCTTTTCAAGATATCATTTAGAAGTTTTTCTTGCAAACCAACCAGACCAGTAATGGGTTGGTTTGCAATTACTTCCCTCACGTTTGCAAGGAAACTCCTACCTTCAAAGCTACCTTCAAATTTGTTATAAATGGCTTTGGCAAGCGTTGTTTTCCCAATACCGCCCATCCCCCAAATACCAATCATGCGAACAGCATCCTTAGAACCTGAATTTTCAATATCAATCATGCGAACAAAATCGTTCACCCGAGAAGTAATTCCAACAAGGTGTTCGATGTCTAATTGGCATTTGCTGTACAACTGCTTATTAACCTCCCCAAGAATTTTCTTGATAAACTTTGCTTCATGCCTGGCAATTAAACACAGAAGCAGAACTACGAATCATTCGATGTGGAACAAATTACAAGGTTAAATTGAATCCTAACTTAATAATTTAGAATGACCAAATAATTTATATAATTTACAATTAAGATTGGGATTTAACATCAAATGTTAAATGGATCTTAAATTATCAAGTAAGAAAGAATGCATAGTTAAAACATAGTTGGAAAAGCAAAAACAAAAACAAGAAGGACAGAAAACATTTTTAAGGAGATGATAATCCAAGGAACAAGTAATTCGTCATTACCCATTGTCAGCATTTTTAAGATCTTCCCCACACAAATCTGCAGCTTGAGTGAGAGCATTTCTCCACCGCTGTACCTTTTCGTTCTCATGTTTACCTTCACAGATGCCCGCTTCATGTTTCTCAAATGCTTGTGCAAAACTACCAGTTTGTTTCCGGACATCTGAAGCCTCAACATTATAGAACAATGGAATAACCTGTTGCCCCAATCTTTCTCTACACTCCATGATCTTCACCAGCTCGTCAAGACACCAACTGGAATCGGTATACCTCTTGGAGAAGACAATTATGGAGATCATGGACCCGTGGATTGCCTGCTCCAGTTGGGTTTTTATAAATTCCGCTCTTTCTAGCTCGTTGTCGTCAAGAAAGGCGCTGATTCCGGCATCAGATAATGCGGCGTGGAGGTGGCCTGTGAAGCCCTTGCGTGTGTCTTCACCTCTGAAGCTCAAGAACACTTGGTACTTCCAACGTTTTGATGAGGAGGATGAAGAGGAGGCTTTATGGGCTTTCCTGGCGTCCATTAATTGATACTGGAGGAGCTATCGGTTCAGATCAGACCAACTGTTAAAATGTAAACTGTCTAGCTAATTTCAGATTAATTACTAAGTTTTATGTCAGTTTATATTCAATCTGTTTTTAATCTTTGTGTTAGCTGTGTGCCTTGTGCTTATATGCCAGGTGCATTGCTTGAGTCTGTTTTGAATTCCCAGCTGTTAGGACAGCTGTGTAATGCCATGTGTCATACTCACATTGGCCTACTATTGCAATCCGTTAGATTTGAATCTACTGATGTAAGAGAGAACATGTAATAGTCATGAAGGAATATAAGCTCTGCTGCAATGTTCATGCAGAGTAAGATTTCTGTTAGAACAATCTAAGGCTCACTGCTCTCTCTCTCACTCTCTCTCTCAGTACATTTTCTTGCTCCCTTTGCAATCCAAATATTCAACATGGTATCAGGTGCGCAGGTTGGATCTGGATAGTGGGAGTTGAAGCTGTGTGAGCTGAGTCTGGAAATCCAACGAGAAATTCCTACTCTCAGCTCATTGATTCTGGTCTAAGATGGCTGGATCAGGAGGGAGTGATCTTAGAGCTCCAATATTCAATGGGGAGAACTATGAGTTTTGGAAGATTCGAATGAGAACAATTTTCAAATCTCATGGAATCTGGAATTTGGTTGAGAAAGGCCTTCAAGTTCCAGATTCAAAAGCTGATGAAGAAGGGTCATCAGATTCAGAGATGGTGTCCTTGTTGATGAAGGATGCTAAGGCTCTTGGTATTATCCAAGGTGCTGTTTCAGATGACATCTTCCCCAGAATCTCAAATGAAGAAACCTCAAAAGGTGCTTGGGATATCTTGCATCAGGAGTTTCATGGTGATAAGCAAGTCAGATCCATCATGTTGCAGGGTCTGCGTCGAGATTTTGAGTACACCAGGATGAGGGATGATGAGATCTTGTCTGGATACATCACTCGGCTACTTGAGCTTGTAAATCAGATGAAGGGATATGGGGAAGATCTGACCAAAGGGAGGATAGTTCAAAAACTGCTAATAAGCCTAACCAAGGAGTTTGATCCAGTCTGTTATGTGATTGAGCAAACTAGGGACATTGAAACTATTGAAGTGCAGGAGGTAATTGCAGCATTAAGAGGTTTTGCTCAGCGCCTTGACAGACATGCAGAAAGCACCACTGAGAAATCTTTCAGCAGCATGAGCATAAACTCAAAAGGATCACAATCAAGTTCTAGTTCTGGCTCAAATAAATCAAAGAAGAACTGGAAGTCCAAGGATAAGAAATGGGATTCGAAACCTCAAAACAGTGCCAATCAAGGGGGAAAACCAAGTCAAGGAGACAAATCTGGAAAATGCAAACATTGTGAGAAGCTACACTATGGAGAGTGTTGGTTTAAAGGAAAACCAAAGTGTCATGGCTGCAATCGTTTTGGTCATTTTGTCAAGGACTGTGACCAAGCAAACAAGGCAGGGAAACTTGCTAACATTGCAAATCAGGTAACTGAACCTGCTATTATGTTCTATGCATGTCATGCTGCAACAATTGGAAAGAATGTGAATATGTGGTATGTTGATAGTGCATGCAGCAATCACATGACTTCCCATGAGTCATTACTTGTAAATGTTGATAAAAGTGTGAAGAGTAAAGTCAAAATGGGGACTGGTGATCTAGTGCAGTCAATAGGCAAAGGGACTTTGGCTATAGAAATGAAGGGTGTGACTAGATATATCAAAGAAGTCATGATTGTACCAGGTTTAGATGAAAATTTGCTAAGTGTAGGTCAAATGATAGAACATGGGCATTGGCTTGTATTTTGTGATAATGCAGTTGATATCTATGGAGATAGGCAGCTGGAAGATTGCATTGCAAGAGTGCCAATGAAGGGAAACAGATGTTTTCCTTTGAATCTTGACTATGTCTATCCTCCTGTGGCAAACAGAGCAACAGTTGGAGAAACTTCCTGGCTGTGGCACAGAAGATTTGGGCACCTAAACTATATTAGTTTGAAGTTGTTACAAGAGAAAGATATGGTTCAGGGACTGCCTAATTTACAAGAACATGAGAAGGTCTGCTCAGGTTGTGCAGTAAGCAAGAATAACAGAAGCTCTTTTGATAAGGATGGAGCTTAGAGAGCCTCTCAACCACTAGAATTGATTCACTCAGATATTTGTGGTCCAATGCAGACCATCACTCCTGGAGGGAACATATATTTTCTCACCTTCATTGATGACCACACCAAAATGTGTTGGGTGTTCTTCTTGCAGCATAAGTCTCAAGCATTCAACATATTCAAAAGGTTCAAAAGCATGGTTGAGCTACAAAGTGGTTATCAAATTAAGAAGCTAAGAAGTGATAGAGGTGGAGAATACACATCTTTGGATTTCTCAAAGTTCTGTGAAGAGATGGGATTAGAAAGGCAACTGACAGTAGGCTACTCTCCACAACAGAATGGAGTTGCAGAGAGAAAGAATCGTACTGTGATGGAAATGGCAAGAGCCATGATGCATGAGAAGAAAATCCCTTTGAAGTTTTGGGCAGAAGCTGTCAATACAGCTGTATATCTACAAAACAGAAGCCCTACAAGTGCAGTGGACAATTCCACTCCATTTGAGAAGTTTAGTGGAAGAAAACCAGGTGTCAAGCATTTGAGAATATTTGGTTCTCTATGCTATATTCACATCCCCACACAGAAAAGGCACAAGCTGGAAGACACAGGTGAGAAGGGAGTATTTGTAGGATATGGTGTATGTGAAAAGGGGTATAGAGTGCTCAACTTGAGAACTCAAAAGATTGAGCTGTCTAGGAGTGTTATTTTTGATGAAGAAGCAATGTGGAATTGGGAAACAAGTGAGGCATTGCAAATTCCTATGTCTTGGGGTGATGGAGCAAGTTCAACTGTATCAGATTTGGATTCAGAACCAAATCTGTTACAGCAACAGATTGTGCAGTCTCCTATGGAAACACAAACAAGTAGTGATGTGCATGCTACTCAAGACTCTGCTCCATTAGAACCTTATGATCACACCCCAAAGAAATGGAAGAATTTGAGTGAAGTGTATGCTCAATGCAAGATGAGCATCATTGAACCTGAAAATTTTGAAGAAGCAGTCAAAGATGAAGCTTGGGGGAAGGCTATGACTGAGGAGATACTTATGATAGAGAAAAACTCCACTTGGGAATTGGTTGATAGGCCAAGTAGTAAACCAATTGTGGGAGTGAAGTGGATATTCAAAATTAAGCTTAATCTTGATGGCTCCATTCAAAAACATAAAGCAAGACTTGTTGCCAAGGGATACACACAAAAACCAGGGATTGATTTCAATGAAACCTTTGCTCCTGTGGCAAGGTTAGACACCATTAGAACTCTCATTGCTCTTGCTGCTCAGAAAGGCTGGAAACTATGGCAATTGGATGTCAAGTCAGCCTTCTTAAATGGTGTCCTTGAAGAAGAAGTTTATGTTGATCAACCGGATGGTTTTGTGGTTAAAGGTGATGAGGATAAGGTGTATAGGTTAAGAAAAGCTCTCTATGGGTTGAAGCAGGCTCCAAGGGCCTGGTATAGTGAAATCGACACCTACTTGAATCAGTGTGGTTTTCACAAAAGTCCAAGTGAAGCAACTCTCTATGTGAGAACAAAGGAAGGTGTGGGAACACTAATAGTGTCAATCTATGTAGATGACATAGTGTATACAGGAAGTAGTGATGAAATGGTGAAAGAATTCAAAGCTGAAATGATGTGCAAGTATGAGATGTCTGACTTGGGTTTACTCCACCATTTTCTTGGTATGGGAGTAACACAAACTGAAGGGAGCATCTTCATTCATCAAAAGAAGTATGCTCTCACTCTCTTGGATAAGTTTGGACTCAAAGACTGCAAGTCAGTAAGCACTCCATTAGTGGCTACTGATAAATTGAAAAGAGAGGATGGAAGTGATGCTGCAGATGAAAGTTTGTTCAGAAAAATTGTAGGCAGCCTGCTGTACCTTACTGCAACCAGGCCAGATATCATGTTCTCTGCCTGCCTGCTTGCAAGATTCATGCACAACCCTTCTAAGATGCACTATGGGGCAGCTAAAAGGGTTCTAAGGTACATACAAGGCACAATTGACTATGGAATTGAGTATGTGACTGGAAAATCTGCACTCTTAGTTGGTTACTGTGACAGTGACTGGAGTGGATCTGAGGAAGATATGAAAAGCACTTCTGGATATGCATTTTCATTTGGAAGTGGTGCTTTTTCATGGGCATCAGTCAAACAACACAGTGTGGCTCTCTCTACTGCAGAGGCAGAGTATGTGAGTGCAGCAGAAGCTACATCACAAGCCATTTGGCTCAGGTTTGTTCTTGAAGATTTTGGGGAAGAACAGACCACTGCAACAACTGTGTTTTGTGACAACACTTCAGCCATAGCAATGGCTAAAAATCCAGTTTTTCATCAACGAAGCAAGCATATTAAAAGGAAGTTCCACTTTATTAGAGATGCAATACAAGAAGAAGTGATTGAACTGCTCTACTGCAAGGGAGAAGAGCAGATTGCTGATATCTTCACCAAAGCTCTTCCCAAAGACAGGTTTGACTATTTGAGGAGAATGCTTGGAGTGAAATCAGCTAGCACTTTAGAAGGGAGTGTTAAAATGTAAACTGTCTAGCTAATTTCAGATTAGTTACTAAGTTTTATGTCAGTTTATATTCAATCTGTTTTTAATCTTTGTGTTAGCTGTGTGCCTTGTGCTTATATGCCAGGTGCATTGCTTGAGTCTGTTTTGAATTCCCAGCTGTTAGGACAGCTGTGTAATGCCATGTGTCATACTCACATTGGCCTACTATTGCAATCCGTTAGATTTGAATCTACTAATGTAAGAGAGAACATGTAATAGTCATGAAGGAATATAAGCTCTGCTGCAATGGTTATGCAGGGTAAGAATACAGTTAGAACAATCCAAGGCTCACTGCTCTCTCTCTCTCTCTCTGAGTACATTTCCTGCTCCCTTCGCAATCCAAATATTCAACACCAACTACAAATTATGCACAAGTTGATCTTCCGATCCGACTTGTAACTGTTTTATAACTATTTTTGCTTTGGCAGTGGTTTGTGTGTTGCAGGCTTGCAGCACAGACCAATATCTGTGTTGACAAAGTCAATGTTAAGGTCCTCCAACGTTTCAGTCAACAGAAGCAAAAGTCCCTACGTTCCTGTCAACACGTCATGGACGCGTAGAGAGGCAAAGAGAGGGTGGAAGAATAGTGTGAACAGAGGGTATTTTTCTGGAAGCAACCAAAACCAGGGGTCGCTTTCTGTGGCTGCTGGCTAGTACACGATCTGCTGGACAGCTAAGATTGAAGGTCAGGAAAATGCAAGGAAGCTTAGGGAAAAGAGAGGGAAGAGACGAGCACAATGTCCAATCAAAAAAGAAAAAGAAAAACACAAGTCTTGTAAGGCCAGCTCCAGCGAGGGAGCCCAGCCCCAGGCAAGGGCAGAAAAAAGAAAAAAAGTCCCTCCAGCGTGCAGCCCAAGCCCGAGTTTGGTGTGGGACCCACCAACTCGGGCCAGCCCGAAGGCCAAACCAGCCCCAGGTCCAAAACTCGGTTGCTGACGTCAGCTATCGCTACAGTGCCCGTGCTACAGTGCCGCTACAGTCCGCTACAGTACACTAAAAGTCCACGTGTCGCACTCTGAGCTCTCCGATCAGATTTTTTTTTTCTCCAATCCAACGGCAGCCAATTTTTGTGCAATAAAAAAATGAAAAAAATTGAATTTTTTTTAAAAAAATACCAAAAAAATACTCTCTTTTTTTTCTATAAATACCAAAAAAATTTCCGATTGAGATATGAATTTTATAATAAATATTGATATGTACGAACCCAAAAATATTATCCGAAAATATTATCTAAATTAATTATTTTTATTAAAACATTTGTGAAAAAAACAAAAAAAATGAATAGTAATTGCCCTTAGCTAGGGCAACGGGTGGAGACACAATTTACTATTTGCAAGGGCAAGTACTATTCACGTGAATAGTGCTTGCCCTAGCTCCACCCTTGCCATGGCTAAGGGCAAACGGGTGGAGTTGCTCTAAAGGGAGCTGGAGGTTTCAGCATGGGCACTCGGTTTTGAAGCGTTAAGAAAAGTGAATGAAAACTTTGATAGAAATGGAGGGTTTGGTACTGGCAAGACTAATCAGGTTGGGTACAACCATGTTGGCACATCTAAGAGCAAGTCCAGCAGTGGCACTGGACTCGGGCTGGGGGGGGTTTTGAGCGAAAAAACGAAGTCCAGCAGCGAAGCTGCAGCCTGGGCGAGCGTGGGGTCCACCAAAACGGGCAGGTCCGAAGGCGAATTCGGCCCGAGCTCGGGCCCGAAGGTACGGACAAAATTGCTGACGCCAGGCTGGCGTCAGCCCTGGAGGATTTGATATTTTTTTTTACCGTTGGCGCGTGCATTGCACGCGCCAACGTTAAAAAAAAAATTTCGAATTCACTGCTACAGTGCCGCCAACGGCTACTTGACACTTGGCAGCCTCTGGTCGCTCCGATTGGAATTTTTTCTTCAATCCAACGGCAGCCAATTTTTCTGCAATAAAAAATTGAAAAAAAATTGATTTTTTTTTTTATAAAAAAAATACACAAAAATTACAGAATTTTTTGTGTATAAATACCAACCAATACTCTTCACTTTTAACACCAAATCCTCATATATTTTCTTCTCCTTCTACTATTGTTCACTTTCTCCTCAAATTTTATTCACTTTCTATTCAATATTTTTTCACTTTGAAGTTGTAATTTTTTTCTATCATATTATGGGTTCTTCTAATGAAAATGGAGGGGCATGGAGCATGATGGAAGATGTTAGCTTGTGTGAGGCTTGGGTCCAAGTTAGTCATTGTCCCGTAACGGGCAATGAGATTAAATTTTCTCATATGTGGAAAAAAATTCATCAAGCATTTTGTGAAAGGGCAATTGGTTCTACACGTACAGAAATGACATTATCCAGTAGGTGGAAAGTTCTTAATAAAGAGTTGGGGAAATGGAGAAATGCCTTAGCAAAAACGATTGACAATCATCGAAGCGGAGAAAATCTTAGCAGTGAGGTAAATTATTTGTCATTTTTCTTCTATTAATTTCTATGTCATATTAATTTTTATTTAAATGTTTCTTGCAATTTATATATTTTGTTAATATGTCTCTAGTTTTTTTTAATACACGTTGCATATTTTTTTTTTTTTATTTCTTGAATTTCCATTAGTTTTTTTTTACATGTTGCATTGCCAATATTTTATAAATTTTCTTGCATTTCCATTTCATTTTTTTTTATAGGATATGCAAGCACAAATGTGGTTTGGTGCTACCGGCCAAGGGAGAAAAAGTTTCAACCATACCCATTGTTGGGAGGTGGTGAAGACTTGTAAGAGATTCCAAATTATTCCAACCGGTCCGACGGTAGGAACCCAAAAATCTTATCTGAAATTTGAAACCGAAAATCTTATCCGATATGAATAGTATTGACACGTAGGAATCCAAAAATCTTATCCGAAAATATTATCCAAATTAATTGTTTAAGTAAACAAAGTTGTGAAAAAAACAAAAAAATGAATAGTATTTGCCATGGCAAGCCCCAACTGCTAGAAACACATTTTGCTGGAAACACATTTTGCTGGAGGGGGCTAGGGCAGCCACTATTCACGTAAATAGTGTCTGCCCTAGGGCTAATCTTGCCATGGCAAAGGGCAACTGGTGAAAATACTCTAAGGGCAAATGGGTGGAGTTGCTCTTACATCATGTATGTTCTTAAAGGGCAAAACATTATATATACATATATATATATATATAATCGGGTCCCAGTGTGTTATTAAGAAGTGCAAAATTGGGCCAAAAATCTTAAAAAGTGCAAAATTGGGCTATTTCCAGAATTCTAGAAATTTAGCTGTTACATAACCCCTTCACTCTGTCCGTCGTCTGTGTGTTTGAACTTGAAGCTCCAACCATCGCGGGTCGTTGTTTTGCAGTGCGTGTAGGTTAGTTAAGGAAATGGAGGACATAGAGGATTTGCTAGTTGGGAGCGGAGGTGGAGCTCCTCCGGGTTTTCGTTTGCCCATAACAGCCGTCGGATTGAACCCAAAGAAGAACAAGAACAAGAACAAACCCAATCCCAGTGGAAATAGCAATAAGCTATCTCAAATCCAAGACCCCCTTGCTCCTCTCTCTCCCAAAATCCCTGGAACTCAGGTCTTTCTCTCTATCTCTCTTTCCCTCTCCGGTGATGATTTTCTTTCGCTAACTTCTGTTTTTTTTTTTTCTTTATGCAGACTATATATATCAAGACATTTGGGTGCTCACACAACCAGGTACGTTTTCAGGATTCTATTTTGCCCCATTATTTTTCTGTAGTTAATGTTACCCATGACCAACTGTTTAGATGGCCTACCAGTTTTTGCACTTTATTTAGTGTAATCTCATACTTTACCAGGAAAACCTTCATATTTCCTCTACAATTTGAATAAATAATTTTAGTTTTTCCTTCAGTAGTAAGCGGGGGAGTTTGATTTTTTGTTAAGTTTGCAAGTTTTGGATAATATGATGTGGTAAGAGGGGTTCAAATGATTAATTCAAGCAGCTGTTTTGAGAAGACAAATTCAGAGGTTTTTGTGGTTCTTGGAAAGAATAATAACAGAAAAATAAATAATTGTGGGCTCCCTTCTAATAATAAGTCTTAATCTTTCTCCTGTCCTACTGCTCTTCAAGCCACATGGAAATAGAAGACTGCTAGGTTTTTAGGGAAATGCCACACTTGCCAACTTTTGTTCCTCAACTAAGATTGCAATGTCCAAGTGAGTTATATAACATGGTTGATTTTCTACACCAATGATACAGTGTGTGCAGCAAGTGCCAAATAGGTTGGGAAACAAATGATGGGAGACAAAGTTGGGCTGCTAGGAATTTTCCATACTCTTATTATGAAAATGAATAACTGACAGCATTATTTTATATATAAAAAGTTTCTGGAAGGGGTTTCAAAAGGTTAGAAAACATCACAATTTAAGAGTATTATTAGGCTATCTTCTTAAATCAATGACCATTAGCTTGGGTGGAACCTTTGGTTTATAGCAAGGTAGTAGAGCAGTTGATGATGAGAACAGGGTAAGTCTTCTTAATATTTGAAAATTCCTTTCCTTAAGAAATGTAGGATGTCACCGGAGAGGGGGGGGGGGGTTGTTAAGCCAATGGCTGAACTGCTTTTGTAGATCTCCAGGCAATAAAGGTGCATCTAATTTGGTTGGTTTCTTGTTTGAAGTTTTCTTAGATCTGTATCTAAGGTGTTAGTTATTTGCTGATTATCCTCTATCATCCGCCTATTTCAAATGGATCTATGATATCAAATTTTAAGGTTGTTATTGTGGTTATAACTTATAAGTAGGATTTATTTGGTAGTAGTGTTTTTTATTCTTATTTAATTTGGATTTTGCATCCTTTCTGATCGTACTGTTTTTTTTTTCTTTCTCCCATCTATAAAATAGATCATCTACTGGGAACTTCCCAATTTTAGGGAGGTTGTTGATGAATTTAAACATCATGTAAACTCCAGCTCTTAGTTCACCATTCCATTTCGCTTGACCTTAATGTTATATAAGCATGAGATTTGGTTGTGTCACCGGCATATATTTCTTTTTTTCTTTTTTTTCGGCTAAATTTATCAGGGATTGAATGAGTAAAGTTTCTCATGTTTGTATTTGTTTTCCTTGCACTTTGTCTTTATGTCAGAGTGACAGTGAATATATGGCTGGCCAACTTTCAGCTTTCGGTTATCCATTAAGTGACAATCCTGAGGAGGCAGACCTGTGGCTCATAAATACGTGAGGATCCTTTTATTGGTATCATTTGTTTAGTGGATTTGGTCATGTCTTACACTGAAAACAATGTCTTAATTTATATTTGAAAATCAATGTCAAGGGAATAATTTAGTGCTCCTTCAGTCATTGGAACATAAAGGATATAGTTTGTGGTATAGTAATATTTTTGAACTTTAGTACACCTGTTTTAAATTCTTTGCATTTAAGTCATCTATTCTTTTTGTTCTCCCGAACGAATCCCTTTCTTGCTTCTGATGATAACTGTCAAGGTAGTCAAATTTACTTGAGCACCTAAGAAGGCTAAAAGAAAAACTTGCGATAATGTGGACATGTGAAACTTACTTAGGCACAAGTCATCAGCTTGAATTCACTGCTTCCCTACCCTGTAAAAAAATGGTGTCCTGTCTTGTACAAGAAAGTAGCTTGCATAGATCGTGTTATGAGGAAATATTGTCATTTCTAACAATCAATGAAATTAAGTGACGAACAACAAACTGGGGTTTTCTTTACCAAAGTTGACTTTAAGCGGTCACGTAAGAGGCAGATAGAGTGGATTACAAGGTTTCAAGTGAGATTTCTCAGTGATGATGTTTGCAGGGTGGCCTCCTCTTGTGGCCGTGGCCGGTGTAGGAGGGAGATAAAGAAAAGAGAAAGGGAGAAAGAGAGAGAGCTGGGCTCCTCTTTTGGTGGGTGAGAGAGAGGGAGGAGAGGTGCTGGGGGTGGGGTTGCAGGGGAGAGGGAAGAGGGTGGGGATGTCAGGGGTAGAGTAAGTCACTGGCAGGGTACAGCAGGAGAGGGGAGGGAGGAGCACCCAAAACTATTTTCTTCTTTTTCTTTTTAAATTTGATTCAGAGGGTAAAATTTGGGTTTTAGGCTTTACAAAAAATGACGGGAAGTAATTGTTGACTTTGTGGTATGAATACAATTACTCTTGACATCGTGTGGATTTATTTTTTTGGTGGACTGCATGTTTAGCGTTAATGTAAGCTTTACCACTTCAACATTAATAAATATGTCTCCATTTCCTATAAAAGAGGACCCCAATTGAGTGCTTTTAATTGGCCAGTTATATTGACTGGCTTTTACATTTTCTTTCTAAAATACCTAAGCCCCTTTCTCATCTCACATTTTTCAAATGGTTTTTTGATTTTCTTAGCTATTAGGTTGCATCTGCCACAAATAGAATATAATTATTACTATTGCATGGTCATCCAACCATTTCTCACCGTCGCTCTCTGCAATTTTGTTCTATGACATTGTGCACTAACACATCATGGATATTGGTCCTATGGTATTTAAACTGGTATGTCTCTGCTTTGCATGTATATTATCAAACTATGGTATTTAAACTGGTATGTCACTCTGCTTTGCATGTATATTATCAAAACTAAGTCAAGAGTTAATAAGTTTTAGTATTCGAACCTAGGAGTTACTTAAAATCAATTCATTTTCACAACATTTGCAACTGCTTAATAATATATTTAAGGGAAAACAGTACGTCATATGTTATTACTAAGATTTGAGGTTTTGGAGTCACAATGTTCAAATTCTTTATGGGTTACTACTGGAGTGGCTGTATTCTGGTATGGAATGTCCATTATACTCACTTCTGCAACAATTGTCATTGCGACTGTTCCCGCACTTTAGAATTTTTCTGCCAAAAGCTTTTGTCCCAAGTCTCTTAGTGCTTTTGTGTAGTAATTAATAGCAATATAATTTTGTTAACGAACTACTGTGCTTGATGTATTGCAACATTGCTCCTATCTGTATTCCTCAGAAATTGTGTGCATCCTATGCTTGTCTTTTAATGCTGTAGAGCTCTCTTTCAAGCTGACCCTTTTTTGTTTACACTATTTTTAAAATTTGTCATTTTTATTTTAAGATCTCTCTAAAGCACATGTTTACCTATGATAATTGTAATTATCTGTCAACTCATAATTCTCAATTTATAGAGTTTATTACTTTATGTAGATGCACAGTCAAATCTCCAAGTCAATCTGCCATGGATACTCTGATAGCAAAAGGTAAAGGTGCAAAAAAGCCCCTGGTGGTGGCTGGGTGTGTGCCACAAGGAAGTCGAGATATAAAGGAGCTAGAAGGTGTCAGCATTGTAGGAGTCCAGCAAATTGACCGTGTGGTTGAAATTGTTGAAGAGACTTTGAAAGGTCATGAGGTGCGCCTTTTGAGCCGTAAGACATTGCCAGCGCTTGACCTCCCTAAGGTTCGTCTTCTAGATCTGCAATTTGGTGTTTGCATTTTATTTGTTTTCGATTTAGTTTTCTTGGAATGTTACCCATTCTAACACATTTTTTGGTTTTCTTCACTCCTGCAAAAATCTGTTTCTGTTTCCACCTTATATTGTCAACTAGTCTGGAGATGAAGTATTTGCTCTTAATATTTTCCACAGGTAAGGAAAAACAAGTTCGTTGAGATTCTCCCTATTAACGTTGGCTGTTTAGGTGCTTGCACTTACTGCAAGACTAAGCATGCTCGTGGTCATTTAGGGAGTTATACTGTTGATGGCCTTGTAAGTATTGTGATATTGGTTTTCCTTATTTATTTATATCAGATTTCAATTTAATAAGAATTTTAGCACTGCAGGTGGGACGTGTAAAATCTGTGATAGCTGACGGAGTCAAAGAAATATGGTTGAGCAGTGAAGATACTGGAGCTTATGGTAATTTATTGTTATAATTGTCTTGTCTTGATTTAGTTGAGAATGTGAACGTACTTCTTGTCTGGAGAAATTTGGTCTCAATAGAGTTCTTGATGGTACTTGGTTTTGGTATATTATACATTCATGTGATGTAATCCTTGGAAGCTTGAGGTAATGATCAAACTATGTAAACTATATCTTGTTCTTCAACTTGTGGTTAGTATAGCTGCTTGAGCTTTATTGCTCAAAATGGTAATGAGGTTCTAGTTGGTTGAGAACTATGTTAAACATGTGAGTTCCTATTTGAACAGAAAAAGAAAAAAAACAAAAAACAAAAAACACAAGCGTATCATGTTCCTGTATCCCGATATCTTCCTACTTTTAGTATTATTGTTTGTTGGATGTTGCAGGAGAAATAATTTTAGACAGGACACAGAAAATGATGTAATATTTAAAAAGAAACAAAAAAAGTTAAGATGTTGCTTGTGCCAGTGTTTAGTTGAACAATAATGGTGGCTAACCTGATGTTTGCAGGTCGTGATATTGGTGCCAATCTACCAATTTTATTGAATGCAATTGTTGCAGAACTCCCTTCGGATGCAAGCACAATGCTTCGAATTGGGATGACAAATCCTCCTTTCATTCTGGAGCACTTGAAAGAAATAGCAGAAGTTTTGCGACATCCATGTGTATACTCATTTCTACATGTACCAGTCCAATCTGGAAGTGATGCTGTCTTAACTGTAAGTGCTAAAATGCTTTTCATGTTTCTTTCTCCATAGATTGGTACAATTTATTATAGCTGTTGTTGATTTATCCTTTTACTTTCTTCTCCCTGAGATTTAATTATAAATGTAGTGTTTCTCAAATGTACATAACTAGACTTCCCATTACATTATGGTCGCTTTGTTAAACTAAATATCCTTATTGTTTCAGGCAATGAATCGGGAATATACTGTAAGCGAGTTCAAGACTGTGGTAGATATCCTAACTGAGCTTGTGCCAGGGATGCAGATTGCAACTGATATAATATGTGGATTTCCTGGTCAGTGTTTAACTTGATTCTGATATCATTGCTCTTGTTCTTTTGATTTTTCACAATGATTCAAATTTTTGACCTCCATATTCTGTGTTGATCAGTTACTGATGTAACCTATCTCTGAGGTTGTTTTTTAATTCCCATGCTAAACTTCTCATGCAATATATGTTAAAAATTTGGCTAACATGGTAAGAAGTTTCAATTTAAGATTGTGATACTATAGCACTCCAAAGGGAAGCACTAAGATTGACTTGGAAACGTTGAGGGATAAACTTAGCATGAATGGGGTACAAGTGATTCCTGGAGGTAGACAAAGTTGTTTGGAATGGTTTAAATAATTAGAGACTAAGAAGCCTTCTTACTACGTACCTCCCTACACATGGTATTGTATATAGATATTTTTCCCAGTATGCTTGGCTCCAACACTACCTGATTTGTTTATTTATTTTTTAAAGAGTTCCAGATGTGCTCTGGATAAACCGATAATATGTGGATGTGCTTGGGGGAAAATAATGATTGATTGTTTATTGAAGTAAATATTACGATCTTAATTGCCAATGTAAAAATTCCATATCTTCTCCTACTTGGTTAGCATTTTTCCTTATAGTGGAATTGCTCCCCATTTTCTTCTTTAGTTAAAGGCAATTTAAGGTGATTTAACATCATAGATAATGAAGTCAAGTTCGTAAATTTTTTTAAAAAAAGTTTACTGTATCAGTGAGTAACTGGCATATTTCCATGTGGTAAAACTTAGCTTTCTAGGAAGAGCATTAACAATGTATGTATAACATATTCTTGGAGTATCAGTTTTATTTGCAGTGGTGATGGGTACTTTTGAGGTAACTTGGGGGATTTGATTACTTTATTATATGAATTGAGCAGTCCAAAGAATATTACTTGAGGAGTTTAGGCTTATTTCCTGACTTCTCAGGTGAAACGGATGAAGATTTTACTCAAACTCTTAGCCTTATTAAGCTGTACAAGTTCCCTCAAGTTCATATTTCACAGTTCTATCCTCGACCAGGTATGTGAATTTGTTCCCCCCAAGTTCATATTTAACAGTTTTAGCAATTACATAAATTTGTAGTAATCTGTTTTGTGTTTTATCTTGTTTCTATATTCAGGAACACCTGCTGCAAGGATGAAAAAGGTCCCCAGTACTGTAGTGAAGAGAAGGAGTCGTGATTTGACTTCTGTTTTTGAAGCTTTCACACCGTATGTTGGGATGGAGGGCTGGGTGGAAAGAATATGGATAACTGAAGTTGCCACTGATGGAATTCACTTGGTAAGTTTAAGTAGTTCTTTATCATCCATGTCAGGTAAATGTATGGAAAAATTGAGCGAGCAATCCGCCGTACAAATGTGCTCAAATAATCTCCTACCTGAGATAGCTACATTTGTCAGCATTGCAGATTAGGGGCAGGCTTCTTCTGTATTGTTTATTAATTGAAACGTCATGATAATTAAGCAGATATCTGGAGTCATGCTAGTTTTTGTTTTGAATTAAGTTCTATTTTCTTTTTTGATTCAATTAAACAACTCAAGTTGTGGCTTAATTGCAATTTGCATGCATATTATTGAACAAAATTGTAATCCAGTTTGGTGTTTAATAATGAAGGTTTCAATCTCTGGATCAATATTTCATAACAATTGAGTTGAACAAATTTTATATAGTTATATTTTATGAACTCAACATTTGATATTAAATATTTTGGGTAGATCATGATAGAACTACTAATGGTGTTGACGTAGTTGCTATTTCAATTTTGTTGCCAATGATATTTTGGTCTAATAACACCAAAATGGCGGTTTGTTTTTTTGGTGTTACAGCCAACCAAGATGACCTTCTAGCCAAAAGTTCTATGGGGTTTTGGACAATTATTCAATCAATTGAAATCAAGTGATGTTTACAATTATCTGTTCTTTCTTTGCCCAAGGTTGGCCATACCAAGGGATATGTGCAGGTGCTTGTAGCTGCTCCAGAAAGTATGTTGGGGACTTCAGCTATTGTGAAGATCACATCTGTTGGAAGGTGGTCAGTTTTCGGAGAAGTGATTGAGACTATTCCTCATATAAATGATACAGTTTCAGGAAATGAAAGGCCTAAGCAGGAAAAAAATTTCTCTGGTTTGAACCATTATGAGACTAGTGCATGTTCAACAAAGTCGGAAAATTGTTGTTGTGGACCAGAAAGCTGTGGAGGACAGTCGGAAAAGTCTGCTGTAATGAAGAATGACGTTCAGCTGGAAGATAGGAACAGCAGAAATCTGATTGGATGGCTACTGAGGAAGCGAAAAAACCATGTTGAAAAACATGTTGAGAAACCTGTGGAGAATGAAATAGGCTTGGGATCCCAGAAAAAGCAAGAGCAGACCCAAGGAAGCTTGGGTGAATGGGGTGTCGTTGATAGGGCTCTTCTAGGCGGGATGCTTGTGAGCTTCCTGACAATTGTAACTCTACTATTACATCTTGGATTTAGGATTCTGTCATCTAATTAGTCTGGTTGTACTAATCCATTTTTGTCAAGGATTTTTCATAGAAAAATGTCATATGAGCTTGTCTGTCTATTCAAAAAATAGAATATTTTTGGTATGTTTGTAATATTGAACATGGTACGGCCGTTGAAAGTTGAAACTTGGATCTATTTTTTTTTAACTGAAACTGACCACTTTTACCTTTAGTTGGCCTGACTTCCTACTATGCCTCAGCAACTTGATCGATCTCTCATTCGGGGAGTAGAGATAAAAGAATGACTCTACATATGGGTTATTGACAAACTGGATGTACATATTCAAGAAAAGTGAAAAAAATACATTATCCCATTGTCTTTCCTGCTATTATTTGCTGGGTTTATTTACTGAATAACCTTTTTCTTCACAAGAATGAGGTGAATAAGTAATAAGCTGCTCTTACAAAAATAATAAAGAAAACGAGCTGCAGGTAATAGCTTCAATCTCATAGTAGCATATCTGACTTGGATGGCAACCTCTTGAAGAAATTGACAGGCGCAGAAGGCATCTTGCTCCTGAATCGTGGATGCCGAAGCAAGTAGAGCCCAACCAGCACTGCCACAACCTGGAATGGAGTAATGTATATGAAAACAGCCCAGATCAACGAGAAGATGATGAAGATTGCTGTAGCCCTCGGATCCCTCCAGCTTAGTATTGCCTGAGCTCTTTCCCCTTGGGTTGCCAAATCTCCGACAACGGTCTGCACTCTACCCGCAACACTACGCAACCTGTCGTACCTCATCCTCACAATATCAGCGGGTCGACTTGTAGGGAAGCTGTCAAATTCCTCATCCAATTCATCCGGGTGCGCAAACTCTGCCTGTGAAATCCGAGCATCCATGTGAGGTGGGTGCCTTGGCCTGAACCTATAGTTCCATATACCAATCACAAAGAGGTAGAGGAAAATTGTGGGCAGGATTAGCTCTGGGTAGCAAACTAGTATCACAAACAAGATATGAACAAGGCATGTCGTGATTGGGTTTCTCCAGTTGCAGATGTCATTAAACCATCTGCAGACATTCGTGACTCCGCTAAGAACCGACATTATGCGTTGGAAGTTGGCTTTGCTTCTCCTCAGACTAAACATATGGTAGTCTACATCTAACATGTACTCAACAGTCTCGCGCCTGAGTGGTGGCTCTGCTCGGGCTAACCTTGCCGCCACAATCTGCATTGCCTGGTGGCGGAGCCAATCCGTGTACCTGACAGGTATAGGTTGGATATAATGCATCTTTGGAAGCAATGGCTTTCCATATTGAGCTACCATATTAACCCAAGCTGTGCAAGTGAACCTCAAAGCCAGTTGAAGTTCCCCATTCTTCTTTAAACCAGAGGGTGTGAGAATCAAAAGGGGATAGTAATGTGTATAAATCCGATCAGTTTCCAATGTTGATAACCGAATTCTCACCTTCCCAATCTTCTGATCTCTCGAGTCTTCTCTGCTTCCGTTGACATGGCAATTGTCGAAAACACCAATGGTGATGACAGTGTATGGATCATAAACCTCCCAAGTATACTGCTCATTCCAGCGAGGTGTCAGAGTGTCAAGAAGTGTTCTAGTTCGAACCCATTTGTTCCCATACCTTGCCACACAATACGCATCAGTGGTCCTGCCCTCCTTGCCCTTCATAGGCAGCAGATTTTTGGCACTCAGAATGCCAAGCTCAAGAATTCCAACGCCTGACTTCCTCAGGTGCTTGGAGGAAGGCTGAAGATCGCTGCTGAAGTGCGTGGACTCATCAAGAACATGATAACCTGCGTCTAAACAGAGGCGAAGATGAATCTTGCTCGAGAACTTCTCTTTCTTCTTCTCACTTTCCTCTTCCACACTAGCGAAATGCCTCTGGAGATTGAACCACCGAGGCTCGGGAAGCTTATGAGTGTCAATTCTATGCGGGAGGTCTCTAACTGAAAGGATCAGCCTTCCCAATATCTCATCCTTTCCAGGACCAACTTTCTCATCAACTGATATAATTATGTAATCTTCAAAAGGCTCAGATGCCACAAACATGAGCTCCTCATTCCACATTGGGTTAATAGTACGCACTTGGGAAGGCCTTGTGACTCTCAGCTGATTACCTAGCTGTATCTTCACATATGTTTCCAGAGGCCGGTTTCG
The DNA here is from genome assembly GCF_902201215.1 of Prunus dulcis. Lineage (NCBI taxonomy): Eukaryota > Viridiplantae > Streptophyta > Magnoliopsida > Rosales > Rosaceae > Prunus > Prunus dulcis. Next base: position 41,485,328 of record NC_047650.1, read on the forward strand.
CTCTGAAGGGACAAGATCCTGAGCTTCTAGGACTTGAATTCTAAGGTAATATAGCTTAGGGGAGAAGTAAACCTTTGATCTTGTGGTGGCAAGATTCATATGGCTAATGTCATGGGCATCAGAATGCCAAGCCTCAGGAAAAGCCTCATCAGCCTGCGTCCCAATCCAAACCGCAAGCATAACCTCTCCTCTAACTTTGATTCCCTTCTTGTCCTCCAACCTATACCACTGAGGAGCCAAAGGGCTATCCGGCGGCACGCGAAGAGGGACTTCAGAGAGATCAAAATGAACCCTCCCCACAAAATCATCCTTGCCAATATCCTTATCTTTCACAGTCACTTCTAGCAGATTGGATTGCACCCTCTCCTTGGAGAAAGCGAAAATTTGCATCCACACCGGGTTTTGGTTCTTCTCCAAATGCTTGGTGACCCCTTTGTAGTTCCCAAGCTTCACCTCCACATAAGGGTCAAGGCTGCCTGAGACATCCATGGTTGGAAGATCTCTAGCTTTCACCACACTCACATACAAGAAATGCATCTGCTCCACCAGATCATATGTGCTTGAGGTCTTGTCCCCTCCAATGCCTCTGTACCTCAGCCGCGCCGCGAGTGGTGGACTAGTCTCCACCAGCGCGAACTCCGGGTTCTGCCTCGGAACCTGCTGCATATGCATAACCGTGGCAGGACCCGCTCGCGCGAAATCTGTCCTGGTTTCGACGGTGGGTGCCTTCTCCTTCATATGTTGGGTCTCAAATCCAAACCCAGAAGACATTGGAGGAGGATAAGCCATTGAAGGAGGAGGAGGAGGACCACCACCACCACCTGCCCCAGTGCCAATGGAGTGGAAGGTCCTCACTTCCTTTTCCTTGCTCTTCTTCTTCATCTTCTCATCCCCAAAATGTTCACGCCTAATTTCCTCATCAACCCTGTTGGTATTGATTTCCTGCAGAGGAGGAGGAACCGGAGGAGGAGGCTCTGCTTTTCCAGAGCTAGTAAACTCAACATTACCAGAGCCATCCTCATGCTGTGGAGGAGGGGCATAATGGTCATCTTGAACTGCATAGATTCTGAGAGCAATATCACCTTTGACATTGGAGAAGAGGCCTCGTTTGTCAAGAGGGTAGCGCTGGATTGTGGCTTCAGGCTCAGAGAAGGGAACAGAGACGCCTGCGATTCTGACTCTGCCGAGGAAGTTCTTGTGGTGACCACTTTTTCTGTCATTGTAAACAAACACATCAATGCTCTTGCCTGGAAGCTCTCTTGGGTTGTTGATGTTGAAAACCAGCTTCTCATTCCACTGAGGGTTGAGGTCTTTGGGCTTGGTTTGGGTCCTCTGTCTCTGCCCCTCAAAGTCTACTTCCACAAAGGGACTTGCAAACCCATCACCATCTTTGGGCATGAGGTCACTTGCATCATGAACTTCAACAACCAGCTTGTTCATGGCCGTTGATAACTAATTGGACCCTGAGAGCTGAGAGCTAAGAGGTGACAGAAGAATTTTATGGTCTAAAATGGAAGGGAAAGTGAGAGTAGGGTTGTGAGTAGCAGTGAAGAAGAAGAAGACGACAGAAATGGTGGTAGGAGAGAGAGGGGGGAGAGAGAAAGAGAGGTGGGGAGAAGAGTAGGCGGTGGTGGTGATGAGATATTCATTTTGGAGTATGAAGACAGAAACAAATGTTAGAAAGGAGGGTCGTTTGGTGGTGTGAGGTGGCCCCCTTGGATCATATGGCCTTTGATTGATAAAGATTCTAGTGGGTACATATATTTGAGCTTTTATGAGAGAAACAGGGAGGAGAGCTATTATAATGCTGTCCTCATCTCTTCAATTATAAGCCTAATAATGCTGTATATTGATGCATCGTCATACTGTAAATTTAGACCGCACATTTCAACAAGAATATTAACTTAATTAATGATTCAGATTTAATCTGTCAATAGAAGTATCTCATATTCTTATACGGCATGTCAACTAAACATTTACATATACATTTTATGTTGTTAGACAGTTTCACAGCAAAACATTTTCTTGTTTACTTATTGATGATGTATACAACTTATTTACTGTTCACTAAACGACGTCGTTTCGGTGTTTCACCTGTATAGCGAAATCTCATTGATTCAGGGGGTGGTACAAGTGGATCCCTGTGCTTTTGAGAGAGATGGGGTTGATGGAGATAATGTTTAGGTGGAGGAGAAGAATGCTAAAATAATTCTCGGAGGGAAGTGAAAGCGATCACTTCATTGATGAAACATACACACTTTTTCCAAAAGCAACGTATCCTTTTTAATTGGATCTCTCCCTGTCAAGGAATTAGGCAGATGCATTATTAATTTCAAACTGTGGATGGATTGTTGTCAAGTCTTTGGCTAAAAAGGTCAGCAATATCATAATTCTCCTTTTACCTAGAAAAAGTAGAGAGGTTTCCTTTGAAACAACCTATTTATTATTTAATTTACCCAAATAAATAAATAAAAGAAAAAAAGAAAGGTTTGGCTTGGTATTGGGATGAGAGGGTGATAGCCGACTCAGCAGAATTGCTTTTCTGGTTTGTTGTTGCATAAAATATAAACATTTGTGAGTTCTGCTTTTTGAGCAAAGCCCAAATCTTTGAATTGTGTATGTTGCTTCTCATACGTAGGACGAAAAAAAACCAGCTTCTAGTGCCAGTTTGACTGTCAGAACTTGGTCATTATAAATCAATTTGGTAATGCGCTGGTGGCTGACAAAAAAAGGCGAGGTGTAGAGAAAATGATGCATCTAGTGGTCTGCCAGTTGCAGGCAAATTAAATATTTTGCTTGCAGTAAATGAAGGTAAACAGAAGAGGACATATAGAGAAATAGACATTTAATACTAATACCCAGTATCTGAAGTTTTTCTCTCATATACACGGTCATAAAAATAGGCATATAATTGTATACAATCGAACGTAGAAAAGAAAATTTTAGTAATCTCTATTAGTGCTGAACGAAAAAGAAGTGTCATATGGACCGTGTCGGTCCTGCCCAACCTGTTTACTGTTTAGAGCAATCCACTTAATGAACGGACGTATCTCACATAAGTTTTATTCACCTCCATTGTGCGAGAAGAGGGTACAACAAACCTCTCACATAGGTTTTATTCGTATTTCAATCATTCGCATGTCATCCTTCAAGTATTATCCTTGCAAATAAAATAAAATAAAAGTCATTGAGATTGGAGGTTTTGTTGTAAAATGTACACACAAAAACAAACAAAAAAACAACCGATGGGTCGTGGAAATTACGGATGTGATTAATTCTACCACGGGATGTTCTCTTATGGTTGATGTCGTCGTCACACAAGCAGAGCCTGCAGTCGACATAATAGTAAAAGACAGTTGTAAAATGACTAGATTACCCTCTCCTTTAAACTTTTTCAACCGCTCTCTTTCTCTCATCTGAAGTGTGCGTAAGTACATAAAAGTCATTTTTCTTTCTGACTCACTTGGCAATGTAGTTTCGTAATTGGAGTTGGTATTTTAATTATCTTTTTTATCATTTTTTTTGTTGGTAATTTATTTTAATTATCTTTTCAATTGAACACTTAAGATTATCACAATTTTAATCAAATGATATTATTGTCATTTAGGTTTTTTTTTTTTTTTTTCTTTTCACAGTGATGTTCTCTAAAGAATGACAACGAAAATGAACGGTCCAAATAATGAGTTCACATTGCAAGATAGAAAGAAGAAGGAAAAATGCATAAAAATTTATACATGGTATATACGCGTATAGAAGAATTTTGCGACATTTTGAAGTGAAAAAAATTAAGGAAAACTAAAGAGAGTAACATTAACAAACGAATTACATTCATGCAAGGTACATTTGCTTCAAAATTTAAGCAGTCTAGCTAGCTTAAGAGCTAAGGACTGTGTGCATGCCCAGCCTAATAAGAAAATTGCATGAGGAGGGAAAAAGAACATATAGTGGAGAAGGCCTTGCTCGCTTTCTTTTTCCTTTATTCGGATATGTTTGTTTGATTGTGTCACTTTAAGGACTTTTTTTAAAAGAAATATGTCCAAAAGTCCATCAACATTTTCAAAGTGCTGCCTTGCCCATCTGGTATCTAAAAACAATCTATGGATGGACACCTTGCGTTGAAACCTAGACATGTAAAATACATTACGTAATCATAATTCAATGGAGAAAAAGAAGTGAAATTGTACTTGGACAACATAGGTGGAATGTTGTTCGCTCATTTGCCTCATCAGAAAAGTTAGGCGTTTTAAGAAAATAAACAATTTACTTTTATTTTTTATATTTATTTTCATATACTTTCAATTATTGTTACACATGAACTTACCTAATGTTTCCATTTACGTTCTCTTGACTATGATTGCAAATGTTGCAAAATGCTTCCAAAAGGCTTTAAAGAGGCTCCATCAAGGTATGGAGGTCACCAGACAAAGTGATGCGCGACTTCATCTTGCCCCTCATGAAGAAAATTCTTGGTTCGGTCACTAAGTGTACAAATTCATTTCGCAATCATATAGGTGTAACCAATTTCGTGCCCACACCCCATACGCATCCTTTAGCATTGCAAAACACAATAATGATAGCTCTAATGCAAGACCATAAAAATTGATCAAGTAAGTATCTTTTTGTTCAGATTAAGTGTGAGTTGTTGTTTGAATCTATAGTTCAATTGCACTTTGTCATACGTAAAATATCGGGAACTTCTCAATGATTGGGAATGTATGAGTGAGAGTGCAATGGAAGCACAAACAATTTGGATATGCATGATGATCCTTTCACAACTTTAGAAGTTTGTAGAAGAATATGCTGTGAGGGGGTCACAGGGCACTCCATGTTTGAGGGTCGCTTTCAAATTTTTCAGTGATTGTTTATCTTTAGGATCAGGAAGTGAAAGTGCAAGTGAAGTGATGATATTTTAGTCGGCACTGCTTATCCTGCCCTCAAGTACTCTTATAGTCGGCTTTAATTTAATATATGTGCTTATTATTTTGTGGGGATTAAAAGAGATAAGTTATAAGGTGTTGATATCCTATTATTTTGTCGGAATTAAGTTCTCCATGACTAATATATCTTCTTCGACATTCAACTTACAAAATTTAGAAATTGACCTCTAGTTTGTTTTTTTTCTTGTAGTGATGGGCACCAATCGTGACCTTAGAAATTTGTTGTTTAAGAGCAACTCTCGAAGGCTAATTTATCAGTTAAATTTTGTTTTGTGACAGCTAGCCATAGTTAAAAGGAGAAAATGACTCTAAACAATTGTTCAAACAATACAATTTTCGAAAGCCCGAAGTTATTTTTATATATATTTAAAAAATAATTAAATGTTCAAGGTTATGACAAAATGGTCAGCATTACTAGAGGATTATAAAGTGGTTAGTCATAATATATAACTTCAGTAACTATGTTAAGTCATATATTTGATTCAACTTTAGTTAATATTGCTGAAATGCTACCAAATTGGCTAGAGTGGAAGTGCTCCCCACTCTGCACCCGAGTACGAATTCTTTTCTCTATAATTTAGATTAAATTAAAGTAGTCTATTGTGAGATCCCACATCGACCAACGGAGAGGGGGTGATGTGCTATATATGGCACACCTCGCATCCATCTAACACGAGGCCTTTTGGGAGCTCACTGGCTTCGGAGTACTGGGAACTCCGAAGTTAAGCGAGTGGGAGGCTGGAGCAATCCCAGGATGGGTGACCACCCTGGGAAGTTGCTTCGTGAGCTCCCAAGAACAAAACCGTGCGGGCTGGTGAGAATGTAGCCAGGCCCAAAGCGGACAATATCGTGTTACGGCGGAGCCGGTCCGGGGTGTGACATCTATCGTTTGTATAAATAAAAATATATATATATATATAATCAATCAAATAAGCTACTTCTGCAATCATTTTATCTTGGTGAGGATTTTACCGAAGAGCCTTCTACTTCTAACAAGCCATGAATTTGTTCAGAATTATTCTCAACAAGTGTACAAGTCTTGAGAAAAAAATTTCTTTTAAAAAGGAAAATTTTGGCTCTTATAATGTCAAAAAACGGATGGGTTAACTTAACGGCTAGAAGATCACAACAAAAAAAACCCCCTAAAATTAATTAAGACAGATGGATTATGTTATCTCTTTCTTATTAAAGAAAAAATAACAGAAGACAAATCACATGCGACACAATGACAACTTGCAAATATTGTACTTTTTTTTCTTCTATATGTTTATATTGATAACAATTTGACCCTTGAGGCTTTAAAAAGTTTATATGGCACACAAAAAGAATAGTTGCCTTGTGTTCTCATATGGTTTGTCTTTCTGAGAATGTAGAACCTGCAAAAGACAATGCATGTGAGAAAATAGGACCACCCTCTACTTCCTGACCCATGCACGTTTATTCTTTACTTTTTGTATTGCTAACACCATATCGCACCACATTCCTAGAAATTTAACCGGGTAGTACTTATAGGTTAGGTGAGTTGATAAAGACAACGTATCCGTGTCCTACATCTGAGTTTAATCTCCCTCTCTTTATGTTATGTATTTTTTAGAATATCATTTAGTCAAAAAAATAAAACTAGAACATAGTCTAGGTAGAAGTTTACTGCCATCAACAGAGCAATCTTTATCATTGTGCTTTAAGGAGCATCTTTGTTTGTTGGGTACTCATAAGGGTTTGAAATTCTATCATTCCCGTTCCTAAAACATGCATGTCAATAAATATTTCACATGCATGAAGATGTTCCTTATTTTCTAAAGGCTTCGACTGCCCCTTCTCTTTAGGGAGAGAGGGAGAGTGAAAAGAAGACTTTGTCTTTTTGAAAAGGATGAAGAAAAATGTGCTGGTAGTGAGGAACTGACCGGTCACCTGTATACATTCGACTGGTTGAATCAAACAGAAAGGGAAGTGACGGATTGCCATGACAAACCTACTAGTCATCCATCTATAACTGACTTTTTTTTGGGGGGGTTGTGGTTCCCGAAACTGCTGGTTGGTTGGTTCAAACAGAAGTGTGAAGTGGCTAATTATAGTGAAGCACCCACTGGACGACCATCTACACCCGACCGGTCGGATCACACAGAGGATGCTACTATTGAGAATCAAGTTGTGTGGATCGATCACCCAAATTAGCCTTGATCGCTCGCCCAACATAAGGCCGCGACTAATATTGCACACAATCCAATGCAGCATTTTTGCACACAAAAAATATTGAGGTTGATTGGCATTTCATCAAGCATAAGTTAGAAAAAAAAATAATTGTATTTTCGTTTGTGAAGACTAAAGATCGATTGACTAATGTACTGACTAAGACAGTCTCTAATAGAGTGTTCTACAACTTATTTGCCAAGTTGGGCATGCGAGAGCGTAGCCACACTTGGGCCAGAAGTGAATGCGGCCCTCTTAATTCTCAAAAACTACTTTGAAGTTTGATATAAAATCTGAAAATCTGTATATTATTCATATACTTTTCAGCTATTGACCCCCTCAATATACAGACTCTAGCTCCGCCATTGCGAGATATCTTCACACCAACTAGAGGGGGAGTGTGATCAAGAATTGTATATAATTATAAGTAGAAATTTGTTACCTAATTTGTATAGTTGACCTATTTGAGTGTAATTAGGAGTTCGTCTTACTATACAATGTAATCTTATATATTTGCCTCACAAAAAAGAAGAATACATAGATTCCCATCTTACATTAGAACATGAGGAGTTAACGTTAAGTAGAAGAAGAGTCTTCTTTACTTATTTGCTCTTGCTTCAAATTTGGATATATCTCTTATTCTACTAATGAATTTTCTCAACTGTAATTAAATAAAAAATAAAAACATTTTTAAGAAGTCGAAGTCAAGCTATTTGGCAAGTACCTTAATTTCCTCCATGTTCATTGGGCTATATATTTGACCTATATTAGATCTCTCAGTTTCGTCCATAATAGTGATTTCTCTGTTTGAAATTGCCTTTTCGTGCCAAGTGAAAAAAATGAACTGGGACTCAACTAAGTTCAGGGTTAGATAGAACCACAAGTCCAATTGCCGGAGACTATTGGAAGAGAAGCAAGTTCTGCAGCAAGGCTCAACTATTTTATAAGAACCTAAGAAAGAACCTACAAGTCAAAAATTAGTTGAAATTCTAAGTGTATAGTAAACTAGCAGCAACTCCGCAACAAAAACCATATTTGTCTAAATAAGCAAGTACTAAGTTATTTACATTCATTAAATAAAATATGTAAAGTATACAGAGGCCCTTTGGAGAACTAGGTATGCATAAAGGCTAGATATGGCAAAGAATAGTAAATAAAAGCATGTAAAATCAACTTATATCTGTTGCAGCCAAGTTGGCCTTTTAAACCCCGCTGGCTACCGTAGTCACGTTAAACAATTGAATTCCGGTAGCGAATCAAAAGTTCAATTTCTTTGCAAACTCTAATTAGACGATGACAACTCTGTAAACCTAACGCCAAGAAGCAGCCTGTCTAAGGCAAAGCTGATGCGAGTCCCATCCCCCGTCTGGTTCCCTTCTCTTCATGGGAGTAGCTGTCAATGCAACTTGCTGGAAAGATTTCATTTGTTCTTCCATTGTTGAGTTACTTAAAGGAATGCAGAGTTGTCTAGCACTGGTTCCTCTGCTTCCATTCTCCGGACAATTTGCACCAGCATTTAGATCAAAAGTTGGCCTTACGAAAGCAAAGTCGCTGGGGCTGGATCCATGAGGAACCTCCATAAGATGTGGGGCCCCAGAAAACATAGAAAGAGTACCAGAACCGAGAATTTGTGGGATCACGGTGGTTGCATGGGGATCTGTCATGTATGGCAGGGCAGGGGGTGGGTAAACTGTTGAGGATATGCTGTTGTTTGGGTCAAAGTAAAAACCATTATTATAGAGGAAGGCATGAGGGTATGATTGGGTAAAGCTTGCCTTGTGTTCCAGGGTAACTATACTCTGCATTTGTTCGTTTGAGGGAAGCATATTGGTAGCAGCTACCAGAAAGGGTTTAGCATGATGACTATGACTAAATCCCTCCATTGAACTCAAATGCGGAGAACAGGACGACCTGAAACTTTTACAGTCTGATTGTCTTGAATTTTCCACAGAAGAAATTGCTGGATCATCAAAACCACCATTTGCCCGGGTGCCTTCACAGGGCCAGTAAGGATCAATGCATGCATCTGCAGAAATTGGGTTGTCGTTTAAATCAAAATCCCTAACAGAATGACTTGATAATGAAGCTGGTGGAGACAATTGATGGCAGTTTTCATCATTTTCACTGACACAGTTGAGATCAATATCAAACATTCTTGCTTGTCTGGAACTCACTTCCACAGAAGACTCTTTTGTATAATTACTTGACAGTGCTGGGATAGATTTCTTTGGCAGCAACTCAACATCAAAATCAACACCAGCAGCAACATTGAGGTCAATCCCTTTAACATGTGAATAGTTTGAGCTGCCAATAGTATCATTAGTGGACAATGCCTTATTTCTACTGCAACTCTCAGAAAAAGAAGTACGTCGAAAAGCGCTAGTGGCAGATGAACCTCTCCAACCGCTCAGTTCCCCCGCGCTTTGAAATTGTGGCACAGGTAAGCATATTCCTGATTTGGCAGCCATGGGTATTGGCTTGGACACATTTTCACAGATAGATGCAGCTTCTTTGACTGACTTCTCAGTGTGTTCTACTTCATTTTCCAGGACATCTTCATTAAGATCAATTCCAAAAACATGACAAGTTTGGTCACCAGAACCTTCAGGTCTCATAGATGGCTCCAGTTTCTGACAGCCGTCATTAATTCCCGGAACCATGTCGTGCAATGGCTCTTTCGCCTCCTCCAAACAAAACTGTTCCTTTTTTGTCAACATTTTTAGATCCACAGCCTCTTTAGCAGAAGAGAAACTATCAGACTTATCTTGGTCATTGCACTGCTGCTGTATGGATCCAGCTTCTGTCAAGCATCCTTCTTTATCAGAGTCTGCCGAATCAGCATAGCTGAGATGAACCATATCACTATTTCTCAATTCCATAGAAGAGGAGCTTCCAGAAGCCTCAGCCTCCTGCTCTACTTCTTTTGCAACTCTCCAGGCCACATCCAGTGCATCATCCAGGTCATAGGGAGTTTCTGCTCTATCAGGATTATAAATCTCTGCAACTTTCTTCTTAGGCAGATCAGATTTGAACTGATTAATATTCTCCACAGTCCCACAATTATCATCCGAAGTTAAATCCGGCACCTTGTCACTAGTCCTTGTTCTGTTGTTGTGAATAGGCTCTGAATGTTTAATCACATTGCACTGTTTTCCAGATGACAAGTTGGTAGTATCCAGTACTAAACTTCTAAATGCAGGCTCTTCAATATTAAAGTCAGTACAAGTGGAAGTGTCTATGGCACTAAGTTTGACATTCTTACATGTCTTGTTATCAACTGACATTTCCTGACAACTGTCACTAGAACAAGCTTGAAGAATGAGTTGGGTGGAGTTGGAAGAAGAAGACTCAGATTTACATTGCTTATCATGTAAGGATGTCTGAACTGCAGCCCTCATTTCACTTTCACCAATTTTTAGTGGATATCCATCAATTTTCCTATCTTCCAACTGATTAGTTTCAATGGGTTGTGCACTGTCCAAGCAACCATCACTGCTCATGGAACTTTTCTTTGTAGAAGCGTTTCCCTCCAGAAAAGGTGCAGAAACTTCAATGTTGGACTTTGCGGGGAAAATCCATAGAGGTACAGCACTGGATGCACTATTCACACAAGACTGTTGCTTCAAATTATAGTCATTATCCTTTGTACAATCAGTTGAAGAGACATGACCAATCCTTTCTCCTTCAGCAAGTTTTTCACTTTTACATCCATCAATTTCATGCTCAGATTTATGTATATGCTTCTCTAATCCCACATTTGAGTCACTTAATGTCCCAAGAACATCAGATAAGCTCTTTTCCCTCCCTGAAAGACTTTGCCCTTCAGGACAACTGAGGTGCCCAACATTGTCTTCCATTTTACTTCCTCTCAGAATATGGTAGTCCACTGGTTTCTGATGATTACCTCCTAAACAGTATTCAGTGACATTAACACCCACGCAGAATATCAACGGAATGCCTTACAAAGTTCAATTTACCAAAATCTACAGGATGCCTTGAGCTAAAAAGCCAACACAAATTTAAGGATGATAAGTGACCAACCGAATGCTTAGAAGTTCATGATTCTTGTTGCTACATTATAGGCATCCATCCCACTCAAAAATATTTGAAGGCCTTTTGGTCATCAAACAGGAAAGTTCAGTTTTAATAACCAAAATATCCAGCTACAGGCAGTTGGATCTCCTGCAAGAATTAAGCTCCTCATGAATTAGTAATCTCAATATATTAAGGATGAATAGCTTTCCCAATGCAAAAGAATAAGATGGCTATCTCTCAAAGATTTAGATGGTTTAGAAACATTATAGTCCACTAGACAGAAACATTTAATATACATTCAAGTCACACTGGACCTACGAATTATCTGCTGCACAACTATCTACCTCATTCCATAGAAAATTCATTGGAACGAAAGAAAATAGAAAAAACATTGAATTGTCAAGCCACTTGGGTTGTACGAGATAATAAAATTCAAAGTGAAAGAAGCACAAAAGAAAAGCATTTCCCTCATCCCAATCAAAGAAGCTCAATTTGGTTGCAGAGAAATGTATAAAGTCTCTTAATCAAGCTGTCATGGAAAGTAGCATAATGCCCTGAAGTCACCAAAATTTAAAAGGGCAAAATTATGAAACCCTGTACTATCCAAATCCAAGTAAACACAATTTAATTTAGTAGGACCCTGAATTCTCACCCACCCTTTTGGTTTTTGTGGAACAGTTTAAAAATCCAATCTGGTTAGTGAAAACAAAAAAAATGTAGGAATATGAGCTCAAGTTTTCAACCCTGACAACAAATGGCTGGACTCCATGAAAATAAACCTTGCCTAAAAAAACCACTAGAATATTATTTCCATGGTTTTCTAATCACTTCGCAATTTATAAGCAATCAAACAAAGACAACATGGGAAGGCAGGAAAATCAGCAGAAAAACCCAAATGGAGCTTAAAATTGAGATTCAAAAATGAAAATATTGCAGACCCAGAAATGAACAGAGACCCAGAAATGCATTAAACCAACCAATACCTCCAAACAGAAAATTCTACAACAAAGCTCAAACACAGAAAGAAATGAAAGAAAAACAAATAAAGGGTGAAGAATTGAGGAAGAAACGGACCTGTAAGACGAATCTCATGGTGGTGTTGGTGACGGAGGAATCAGTATTAGGGTTTGACAGAGCATACAAAGCAAGACACGCATAGAGACCCTCAAAGCTCTCTCTCTCTCTCTCTCTCTCTCTCTCTCTAGAGCTTCTGAGTTGAAGAAGCTACAAAAAGTTGGACCAACCAAACGGATCCTCCCCTTTTCTCTCCTCCAAAAGAGTGAGAAAGAAGCTGACGTAGACCCAAAACGTAACACTCACTAGCATAACATTGCATAGGAATTATAAAAATACAATAAATAAATAAATGAATTATAAAAATACAATAAATAAATAAATAAATTATAAAACAGAAAATAAGAAAATAATATTGGTTTGTTTTGTTTGACAGAGGGAGAAGGACGAGGGAGAGGGGGACAGTGAGACAGAGACAGGAGGATGATGTGATAGGCAGCTGGAGGAGGGGACCCACTCTGACTGCGCCTCCTTCTCTGACTCCGTGGGACCCACATGCTGGTGGGACCGGGCCCCGCACTCTCCTCCTCCTTGCTCATGGAATGCTGCTCCTGGGACCCACACGGTGGTGGTGTGGTATCACCAAAGTCTTCAGCGTTTCGGGGTCTACAGGGTCATTTTCACCCTTTTTTAAATTTTATTATTAATAAATAAGTATTATTAGTAGTGGACCCTACCACCAACCCTATTTACAGATCATCATTAAATTTAATTGTGTTTTATTTTCCTCACTAGTGTACTAGTGTGGTGCATTTTGTGTATCATCCGTACGTTTGGGATTCTCGACTTGTGATCATTAATGAATGAATTATTATTACATTAATACTACCCGCTTAACTTTTTTTTATTCATGCAAATACCAAATTTATTAAGTAGGGGGTAATTCTTGTAAGGGAGATTCACTATTATACCCAATATGGGGGCCCAAATTATAAAAATACCCTATATAAAATGGACTTTAGAAACACACCTAAAGCCCATTTACAACATAACAAAAAAGCTTTTAACTTCTTATAAATTACAAAACTGCCATCAATTTCTTAAAACAAGTCCAACCCCAAAATCTCATAAAAATACCCAAAGCACTCAATAGGGCATCAAAGTAATTTAATAATCAATATTAAATTCAATAAGGTTAGCTATCATTTTTTGGGTTTTTTTTGGGTTTGTTTATAGGAATTCAATTGTGTAGGGTTTATTTATAATATTAGTGCTAGAAATGGGTATATCACTAAATATCTCTTCTTGTTAAACACACAAGTTGCCAAACCTTAAAAAAAGAGAAAATTTTAGCTATGTCCTCGACATATAGATATTCTTCCACTTTGCCCTATGAACTTTCAATTTGGTTTTGAGCCCCCTTAATTTTTCAAAAACTGTCAATGTGACCTCTTTTGTCAAGTTTGTTAATTCCTTCGTCAAGTTTAGGAGTGTTTCTATCCATTCAAGTTATGGTTGTTTTTACCCACCCTAATTGATTCGACCCATTATTCCTTTTAGACCCCATTCTCATCCTTTTTTTTTATTTTATTTTTAAATGTCCATTAAAACATGAATGTCCCTTAATTTGACGAAGAAATTGACAAACTTGACGAAATGGGACATAGTAACCACCTTTGAAAGATTAAGGGGGCTCAAAACCAAATTGAAAGTTTAGAGGGTAAAGTGGAATTAAGTCTATAGTTCACATAAAATTGCTAAACAAACCCTTAAAAATAAGTTTGCAGTGTCACATAAATTTTTAGCTTTCTCATTATGTTGGATTGAATTTGGATTCAGATTGAATCTGGATCATCTGCTTTAATTCTTTTTGCCATGATTTACTTGATTTTTATCCTAAAAACAAAATCTCAATTTACTCCTAATTTTAAAAATAAGAAAAAACAAAAGGGACCCTAACCCAACTAACACGAAAGTTTACGTCCTTGAGTCTTTTTTTTTTTTTTTTTTCCCTCCTTCCTACCTCACGTTATATCCTCTCTCTTTTTTCTCCTCCATAGTCTTTTTTTTCCTTCTTCCACACGTTCTGTCCTTTTTTTTCCTCCTTATTACCTCTCTGCTCCCAAAAAATGGTTCTTTTCCCATATACATTGTTTGATGGGGGTGGTTGTAACTTGTAGAAAAAAAAGGATTCCTCGAGAGTAAATGCATATACATGAAGGAGTAGTTTTTCTCTTAGATGAACATTGAGGAATGAATATATGGGCACTCGACATAGTTAAAACTCAAAATTAAAACTCCATTACGACATCAAATATCATTAATAAGAAACTTAGTCACAAAAATGGATCAATATTAGCAAAAAGATCATGAGAACTAGCTGCAAGTCAATGTAAACGTAGTACCCAATACATAATCTCATCTCTTTATGCTAGAACATGATACACAAAAAGATAGGTTTCTATTCAGACAAGGTTCATGAAGAATTTCTTTTATGCCTATTGAGAAACCATCCATATATCGTAGTCCAATCTTGCAAGAATACATAAATTAATTCATGGATTTAACATTTAATCCATATCATAGAAAACCATATATCATTAATCCATCTCACTAAATTCAATAAAATAAGCATAACTAATCAATTAACAAACTTTACAAAACAAAGCCGGAAGAAGGGAAAAACAAAAAGGGACTCGGGACGTTAACTTCACGTTAGTTGGGTTAGGATTTTTTGTTTTCCTTTATGAATTAGTAGTAAATTGAATTTTTACTTTTAGAATGATCTGTCAATTTTTAAATTTTTTAAATTAAATTTTAATGAGATAACATTTGAATGATAAAAGTTAAGCAGATCATGATATAGAGAACCAAAGCAGAGGATTTGGACCGATCCCTCGGGTTGTCTTTACATCAAACAGAGGGGGCCTACATGGTGTAAGGTTGGGGCATGCCATTTTTGGGATATTTGTGGACAAGGACAAGTCACAAGTGAAACATTGCGTGTGCAAACAAATAAAAAATTTAATTACAACTCATTTAAAAAAAAAAACAAATTAATTATAAAATAATAATTGTTGTGATCTAGTGTAGTGTAGTGTGGTGTGGTGTGATGGGGTGATGTGACATTGAATGGTGGATGAGGTTGTTGTCGATAAACACTTTGTTGATGTTAAATAAATAAATCATTCATTTAGAGAAATTGAATGGGAGCCCTTCTGTACAGATAAAGGAAAATAAATCAGAATTTAGTTAAAAGTTGAAAAATTAAAAGAAGAAATTGACAATTTCTCTTATTTTGCAACTTAAGAGTGAAATTTATTAAATAATGCGTGAAAAAAATTGTAAAATTGGGGCATCAAATACTTGAGTTAATTTCTACCAAAATAGGCGTTATTTTACAATTTTTATAATGTCATTTACAAAATTATATAATTTACAAAATTCGACATACATAAATTTAAACACTAAAAGTTTCAATTATCAAAAATTAAAATGATGAAAATCTAAATTTCGTTATTTTAAAATGTTATGTTATTTTTAATTCATTCATCCAAACAGAGAGAAAGGAAGCGAATGCTGTAAATGCCAACTTGGGCTGTAACGAGAACCACTGTCGTTTGGACTCTTCATGGCCTAGGAAGGTTCAGTCCAAAGCTTTTTCCTGTTTGTTTTTTCTGTTCGTTTCGCTTTCGGCCCGGTTCTTAACAAAGAAATAAAAGAAAAAGAGAGTGTAAATGTATTATTCATGTACATGTATGTACGCATCGAAATATAATGTTGGATGATGCTTTTCGCATCCAAAACATGTTCAATTCGTAAGGTTTGATTGTTATGTTTCTGTCGAAAGTATGGCATAAAGAGAAATATAAACAAGACATGCACCGATTAAAAACAAGATAGGTACCAATGGAGGGAGGGGCCAATAGCTGAGCTACGAATTGAATCCCAGGAAAAGGAGCCTAACATTGTCCCATCGACACGCACAATGCAACGTGGCCATGCAAGTTGACACGTGCACACACTATAAATACGTGTCAAGCCTCAACGCACGGCCTTTGCAAATGATCAATGTACAAATTTCGTACCTCCAAATTGTTTGTGATCTTCAGAAACTGACGACCAAGAAAGAAACCACCAAGATATTGAAGGAACAGAAAAAAATGATGAATTTTGTGGCGGTCTTCCTGGTTGTGAGCTCGCTGGCCAGCGCTGGAATGTGGTCTCCGAGCCCACAAAATGATAATCAGAACCAGGAGAAGAAGCAAGGAGATCATCAGAGGGAGGTTATAGTGAAAAATGGGCACAGGGTTGTAGTCGTGGAGTATGACGAGCATGGCCATCCCATCACCAAAATCTCAATCTCATCGGAACAAGACCGTCAAGCCGACAAGGATTCTTCCATGTCCGACAATGACGTGTCGTCGCCCTCTATGGTCTCGAGGGCATTCGACAAAGCTATGGACAACATGAAGGAAGCGACCTCTGCTCTCCCCAACATCGGCCAAGAGGGTCACAGCCCGAAAGAGCTTATATGCGACGCGTATGGAAAATGTAAGCACAAGATTGCAAGGGATCTCGAGATGAAGAAGAAGATTGTGAAGGGGACCGTGCACGGGGCGAAGGAGACGGCACATAAGGTCGGCGAGGCGGTGGAAAGTGCGTACGAGAAGTCGGGCGAGGCGGTGGGGAATGTATACGAAAAGGCGAAAGAAACGGTGTCCGATAAAGCTCATGAGGTTGAGGAAACTGCCAAGGACTCGGTGGGAAAAGCGAAGGGCGCCGCTAAAACGGCCAGGGAAATGGGAGAGACCTTGGCCTCGGATATAAAGAGCAACGCGTCGAACCTGTGCGAAGACTTGGCAAGCAAAGCTCAAGAGGCCAAAGAGACTGCAGAGCATGCTGCTGAGAAAATCAAGACTGGAGCAGAGGAGCTCGAGAGTGGGACCCAGAAGAGGTTTCATGAACCGGGTCGCAAAGGGAGAGAGATTTGGTACGGTGCCCTGCGGTCTACGGGATTGAGTGATGCTTTGGACGCTTTGATGTCTGTGGCTAATTTGTTTGGGTTGGCCACTGCTTATGGGACGTGCATGTGGATTACGTTCGTTTCAAGCCACGTGTTGTTGGGAAATTTGGCACCGCAGCAGTTTGGGATGGTCCAGAGCAAGATTTACAGGGTTTATTTCAGGGCCATGGCTTCTAGTGTTGGGATGGCGTTGTTGGGACATCTTTGGAGGCAGGGAAATAAAAAGTTCACAGGGAATATGTTGCAGTTGCAGAACTTTAATCTTATGGCTGCCCTGTTGATGATTTTTGCCAATATGTTATACTTAGAGCCTCGATCCACCAAGGTAGCTTTTTTATTATTTTTTATCTTGTATATTTTGCGGCTTTCGTATCCTGCTTACGATTCACTTGTTTCTACGATCGATCCCCTTCACAAGCATGATTATTAATTGTGTGGTTTGTTTATTGTGGTCTGTCGGCCCTAGAGACAACTCTCTTGTCTGTCTAAAGTGGGACAAAAGTTGTGCATTGCAATTTGTGTTGGCCATGTAATCTATGGAAAAGAAAGATGAGACTATGCCATGATGACCTAGAAACCTCTCAATGTCATTTAAGACAAAGGTCTCACCAAAAGAAAAAGATAATTTAAGTCAAAGGACCCTGTATTTGTTTATCTGTACCTCATCTCAGATGAAGCAGAATTTGGGGACTCCCATAATTCAATGAAACACTACATTCTGATGTCTTGTTCAGAATATTTGTCTACAAATTCCTTTCCATGAAACAGTGGTACATTACTACGACTCCGATAGGTATTCAAGGCTTTGATGCAGCAGGAAAAGTGAAATTGGTTTGGTTTCGCATTCACCGTGTCTTTCTTTGTTTTTTGTTCTCTTATTTCAAAGCATGTGTGGTGCAGGTGATGTTTGAGAGAATGAAGATGGAGAAGGAAGAAGGAAGAGAAAGAGTACATGTTGGTACCAGAGTCAGCAGCGAGGCTGAGCAGCAACGAAATACCGCCGAAGTCGAACCCACAACCCCGGTTGCCTCACAAGTCACTGAAAGAAGGGAGCAAGAGGTAGCTCAGGCTGATACTGATAGGCTCGACGAGATGCGCGAGAGGCTTAAGAAGCTAAACTCATATTCGTCGTTGCTTAACGTCATGTCGCTAATGTCTCTGAGCTGGCATCTCGTGTACCTCGCCCAGCGCCTGCACAGTTAGTGCTGCTGATATCTATTGCGGCGTATTTCTTTACTTGATGAGGATGATGCTTGTTTTGATCATGTTTTATTTGTATTCCTTTTGATGCTTTATAACTGTTGGCACTGTGACACACATGGATTCCTATATGTGTATATTATGTACCGATAATGCTACGCTCTGCTTGCTTTTGTTTTTGGGATTTTATCTTTGACAAGTAACAACTATCTTCATCCAAAACACACCACTCTGCCATGAGCATCATTGATAAATAAAGAAAAACTGCATTTGGTCAGGTCAACAGAAAGAGAAAAGTACATTTTGGGACAGTACAGGTAAATAAGAACACCTGTATCACCAGCACTGCCTCTCTCCACACAACACAACTTTTATTTTTTAAGAGCTTTTATTACTACTTCCCTCTAAAGACACTAAATTAGCCTTGATCCCCCATCTCATCAGAATTAATTTCAGCATCAACTTTACCGGGCTCAAGACCTTCCATGAACTCAATCCTATTAGTAATGAAACTAATTTTTTTAGCCAATTGATCTTCTAGTGTTAACAAACTTCCGAGACGACTAGAATCAGGCAAATTTTTACCTTCCAGATATTCAATCAAAAGTAGCTCAGCATCAAGTGCTTGATTTTTAAATCTGGCTCTTTCCAATTGTCCATTCAGCCTGGATATATTTTTCTTCAGAAAGGCTTTTTGATCCATCATAAATTGTCCTCGTCTTTGTTCGGGTAATTTCTTAAAATTTTCCAGCACATAAAACGCTTCTTGTGGAGAAGGCCACGCATCCATCTTGGAATCAGAAGGATCATAGACCACAGCACAGGCAATAATCCCACATAAGGTTGTTATCTCAGTCAGCTTTCTGAACAGACTTGCCTTTCTCTTCTTGAAGGTGACTCTCCTGTTTGGTTCATGAGAAATTAATTCATGCTTAATTTTATTTTTGCCCATGGTTGAGAATACAAAGAAGTAACGGGGATGCTTTCAGAACTTGCGTTTGAGAAGGATATAAAGGGAGATAATCCAATGCTGCAAAAAATCAACCATACTACTGCTCTTAATTTTCACATCTTCATGGATATAGATATTTCATATAATTGGTAAGAAAAAGAACAAGTATGGTATATAATTAAACAGGATTACTTTTTTAAAAAAAAATTCAACATTTAATTTTTCAAACGAATTCAGTTGAACAATGAAATTTGTATTTTATTCATGAAGGGTAAAATTTCTCTACACAACCTTGTAAAAGGATATTTAACTTACTACTAGGATTATTTGCTCAACCTTGTTTACTGTTAGAATACACACTACTCACACTAGCGGCAGGGAGAAATCTACATTTGATCCCATTCTTGTACATTGCTCCTGTAAAACCAGAATAAGCATTGTGTTATTAGATTAAAGTGGTGACAAGAAAGGATTCGGAAGAAGCATTTAGATTGCCCCTTTAGCCAGGAGCTTGAAACTAAACATTTTGGAAATTTTCAAATTCTTGGGACTGCAGATTCCAGATCTGACAAAGGCATTTTCATCTATCAGAACAAGTACATTCTCGATATTTGAGAAGAGGCTGAGTAGTCTGGTATTTTATGTTTCAAACCAGCAAACTCTCCCATTGAAGCAAATCGTCAGTACTTGAACTGGTAGAGGTAGTCAACTGGATCAAAGTCTTGTGGGAAGTTTGATATGTGTCTCTCAGACATAACCAAACATAGCGTATGTGGTAAGAATTGCTAGAGAATTCATGCATGACCGATGTGCTCTCCACCTAGAGGTTGTTTAGTGCTCTCCACCTAGAGGTTGTTTAGTACCCTGAGAAACCTGAATCCTGCTCCAGGCAAAGGAATACACTTTCCTAGCCATAGTTACTTGAAGTTGTACTCCAAATGTCAATGAATGACTTGGTATTTTCTTGCGACAGACCAATTAGGCTATATATAATAATATGGTTTCTATTATTGTTCCTAATAACCTAGTTCAACAAGAATGAATAAACACACTGAGATTGACAGAGATTTCCTCAAGAAGTTAAATAAAGGATTGAATCACATGCCTTTTGTAAAATCAAAGAAATAGTCGCATACCTCACATGAGCACGACTGTACAAGAAGGTTACAAGCTAAAGTGTTTAAGGATCAATCTCAACAAGCATCTCCATCATATGTAAAGTGTTGTAGGGAGGTAACAAACCAGGGGCTTTAGAAAGTTTCCAAAGATCTACTGAAGTTAACCACCTGAATGTTACTTTTCTAAAATATTCAAGGAACAAACGACTGTGAATATGTCCAACTGTTGTTATAAAGAGTTCGGACCCTCCTTTTCACCATCTTAATCTCATAGGAGTAAAAGTTACCTGACATAGATGAGACAGTTCCAAGGTGTACCAAGAAGTCCACCAATTGCATTTCTACCTAGCATTCCCAATCATAAATGAAAGGGCTGGAAGAGGAAACAAGATAAGAGGTTTTAACAGATAAAGTAAACAATGCAAAGAAAACATTTCCTACACAGACTAAGAACTTGCTAATATGTTCAAACAAACATTAAAAGGCAACTCAGAACTTTTCAGTGGAACCATTTTATATCAAAACAAAGTGAGCAAAGGCAAAAACCCTTTCTCGCATATTCCATTTTATTAAAAATAAAAGACAATCATTGAGGTCAATAAATTATAAATATACCTGACTCCTTTGACATACTTGATCATCCGGCGTACAGATAAGTCCAAACTGGTGTACAGATGAAGCAAAACTGGTTTTTCATAGCAGACTCTTTTTAGCTTCCTATTTAATTCTATCTCATGTACCATCTTCCAAAGAGGATCCAGCTATTCTAATTCTTTTGACTGAAGGACTCTTGTACTTCCTATTAAATATGTAGAGAAAAGATTTATCTCCAGAATCCAGATGACCACAAGAGAGCATTTATCCAAGAATTTAATCTCAATACATTCTGAATGCGGCTACCAGTAATCTCTACAAGAACAAGCACCATCTCTGAAATGATGAAAACGAATTGGATCTCTTAGGATTATTTCTCTTTTTTCCACCTCTGAGAAGAGCTTCATTGTTGTATGGCAATCAGAGCAGACTCTCAAGTTCTTCATCACCCTCACTGGAGCTGATTGTGGCAAGCTGATTATTCCAAAAGTTACAGCTAACTTTTCACTGTGGTAGTGTACCACTTTTCTGTCCTTGATTTCAGGTCCAGAAGTAATCATACAACCTATTTTCTTTATCTTACCCAACATTTCTTCCAACCGAGCATAAATTAATTGGATCATTTGGTGAGATTGATCACCACTAACAAAAGAATGAACTTTGTTTCCTACCTCTATCCAACTTAGACCAGGTTCCTTCTTAACTCCTCGATCTGTCATCAACTCCCTGATCTTTTTGGCTGGTAACTCTATGCCAGCATCATTGTAAATGTTGTACAGAAGAACATAAGATGCAGCAGCCTGAGGTTCAAGATTAATTAGTTTCTCTGCAACACGTTTTGCAGCAACAGTGTCCTTATAAACCCTGCAAGCACTCAACAAGGCTCGCCACATAACTGGATTGTCCTCAAAACCTGAGTTGAAAATGAAATTTTCAGCATCCACTAGCCTTCCAGCACGACCCAGGAGATCAACAGCGCAGGCACAGTGCTGTACATTGGTTGTCATGCCATAACCATTCTTCATGATTTCAAAATATCTGCATTAACAAGAACCTTTTTATTCCTACTGAACTAAACAAGGTAAAAATCAGGATATTAACTCACTCTGGTTGAGAGGATTTAAAGTGCATTCACAAGAGTGTCATTTTTACAAACCAAGTATTGGGTTGTAAATCAAAAGACCTGATGTGATGATCTAGAAACAACTAAATAGATTTCAAATAATGCATATAACTCTGGTAAAAGGACTCCCATTGAATCCTAAATTAATTCCTAGCAGTTCAAGACTTCAAAACGGTACATTTTTCAAAAAGCTCCACCAATTCTCTCCATCATTAATTCTAGATGAATCACCTTGTGCTATTGTTAATTTCAATCCCCTGCAACTTATCACCTATTAGCTTCCCAACCAAGTCCAAATTCAGGTCTCTTACCTACTGAATATAAACCATCACCAAGTTCTGAACATAAAACACAGTTTCCTCCTCCGAAAAGCAACAAGCAAAATACAAAGTTTGTTTCACTTTCAAAAAAATAATATAAAGAATGAAAAACAAGAAAAGTGGGATAGTAAAATGGAGGGAAATTTTTATTTGTTTGTATTTGGTTTCTTAATGAAAATGAAGGGAAGTTTTAAATGTATATATATTTTGTATCATATTGCACATATTTTGTGCAGAAAGTTTGAGGGAAAAACGGAGTTATTTTATCTCATTTCCTTATCTTTTCCAATCTTATTTCAGACCGAACAACAGAAAGCAAAGGAATTTAACTTTTAATCTATATCCTACCGTAAACCTTCTTCTACAAGCCCTCCATGACTGCATGCTGTCAGAACTCCAAGAAACGTGATGTGGTTGGGTGCAATTCCACAATTCTTCATCAACTCAAAAAGTTCCAAGGCTTCCCTTGCACATCCATGTTGCGCTTTGCTACAGATCATTACGGACCAGGACACCACATCAGGATTCTCTGTCTCTGTAAAGGTCAAATTAGCAGAATCAATGTCTCCAGATTTTGCATACATGCAAATCTGTGAATTTTGAACAATAGTGAATTTCCCGACACCAGCTTTTACAGCATATCCTTGGATCTGCTCTCCAGACCGTGCGGCAGCCAAATTAGCACATGCACCCAGCATGCTCGATATTATGAATTCATCAGGCTTCTTTCCGGATGCCAAGAATTTATAGAATAAATCAAATGCACTTTCAGTTTCCCCATTTTGAATATAACCTGCAACCATGGATGTCCATGAGACAATATCTAGCCTAGGAGTTAAGTTAAAACATTTCAAAGCATCCTCAAATAAACCCAATGAAGAGTAGAAATCGATAAGTCCACTTCCAATGAATTCATCTCCCTGCAGGTTGTACTTGCAGACTTGAGTGTGAACTTGCTTCCCGTACTCAAAAGCTTCAACCGACTTACAAGCTCTAAGTATTATTGAGAAAGTAAATGTTGAGGGCTTAACTCCTAGCCTTTGCATCTGAGAAAGAAGATTGAACACTTCATTTGCGTGCTCATAAGAAAAAGTATCTATTTGGAGGAACCCAGCAATCATGGCATTATACATTACAACATTACGGTAAGGCATGACTTTGAATATTTGAATCGCATCACCTAAATCACCGGTCTTTGCATACATATCAAGCAATGCTGTGCCTACAACGACATCCAAGTCCAACCCCAGTTTGACCGTGTAGCCATGAAGTAATTTCCCAAATAGTTCTGAATTATCAAAAATTTTGCAGCATGCCTTAAGGGCACTTCCCAGTGTATATGTATTCAAGCTGAAACCACATTGATGCATTTTCACCAGAGTTCTCAATGTTTCCTCGTTAGCACCAATTCGAGCATAACTAGAAATCAAGGAATTCCATGAGACATCATCCAAGTTATCAGAATTCTCAAACAAAATCCTGGCATGATCAAGCCGGCCGCACTTTGAGTACATATCCATAAGAGAATTGGTCAAAACAACATCTGAGCTCGACCCACTAAGGACTATTAAGCCATGAACCAGCTTACCTAGCTCAATGTCACAAGTTTGACCGCACACACACAAAGCACCCGCATAGGTAAACTTATCAAGTTTCAAACCAGCCATTCTTGCCTCATTAAACACACCCATTGCCTTATCAAACAAACCCACCTGGGTATATCCAGAAATCAAGGAGTTGTATGAAATGACATTACGCTTCGGCATTTTATCAAACAAATTGCATGCACTATCCAATTCTCCACACTTGCAGAACATATTAAGAAGATTGTTCAACAAAAACAGGCAGGGCTTAAAACAAGTTTTTACCATGTGGGCGTGAGCAAGCTTGGCGTGGACTAAAGACCCAGTTTTGGTAGAGTGCTGGATCAATTTTGTATAGGTAACATTATCCAGAGAATAGTTTGGATGGCAATGTTGAGAACTTTGCTGTGAAAGTGGTGTGGTTTGAGGCAACATGGGATGAGAATTATTGGGTTGTCCAAATGTAACGAGAGGCTCAGAAAATTCAATGGCGTTGAAGAGGACGTTAAAGTTTTGGGGCTTTGTTTTCTGGAGCAACATGTTTCTTTCTTCTATGCATTGAAGTTGTGTGTTCATCCCTGCGGATCCCGAGCCTCTGCATTTAGGCTCCGTGCATTTACCCGCATTTCGGTTAATCTAAGCCACTCAAACGATCTCACCACTTTGGCACCTAAGAGCAAATTACAAACTCAAAAATGATTGCACTGAGCCAGATGGGCATTGAAGTTCTTGTATGGAAGACATGTTTATGATGCCTTGTATCACTTCAGGGAATACTCAGCCTTTTGCAAGGACTGTAATTGCACATATGCTTCCACAACATTTTTCCTGCATGAAAAAGGAGGAAAAAAAGTTAGTAACTTGAGATGTTGGGAGAACATCTGTACTTGCATCTAAGACGAGCATGATCGATGATAATTTAGAAACCATTATCAATTATCAATTATCAATTAAACTTAGGCACATCTTATGTATAGTATCATTTCATATATCCAAATTAAAAGGAAGCTAAACAACTGATCCTCTAAATCAAGGGAAAGAATCAACTTAATCAATCAGAGGAGTGCATGTAGATGACCATAAAATTGCGCCTTGTACATGTGAAATATGTATTTACTTTATATGTTTGTATATTAGCCCTCTATGTTTTGCAACTTATATAAGCAGCTATGCTTCCAATTAGTCAGTGGTCAAGATATACAGCTAAAAAAGAAAATAAAGATTTGCAAATAGATACAAGAAAATCATTACTATCCATCTGAGCAACAAATCTTAAAAAGATTATATTCTTACAATGATCAATGATGATGGTGATACCGATAAACATACAGGAAACATAACCCTCCCTCCCTTGTTTCAACTTTCAAGCACTATTTCTACTTTCATTTGCTGATCCAGGCATCAGCTTTCTCAGCATAGTCAAAGAAAAGACTGGATAAGTTAATTATTGACCCAAAAAAGACAGAATCAGTTATTTAATATTTTTGAATTCCTTATGTCCAAAACAAGAATCCTAGCAAACAAATATATACATAGCCCTCATCACTGACACTGCTCTCCACCATAGTCAAAGAAAGAGAGAAATTCTTTTAAATGCATACCTTTTGAGCTAGACATTTTATCAAACATGTTCTGAGCAGAAACAAATTGTGAGACATTAAAACTATAAAACCACCAAATATTATGTCCGTTTAAATCGTACATTGGCGACGAACTTCGCCACAAGTCTGTTGCAAGACAACCATGAGACTAAATTGGATTAAAGAACCGCAAAGAATTCCCAAACCATGAAGAAACACGCTTCCAAACCAGGAAGAAAGAAGTAAATAAACACGTTCACGACAGAAGGAGGAATCACGTTAAAACTAACCTCAATGCTGTTGCAACACAACCAGCCGACTAAGTTAGATGATTGCACCACACGGAACTCTCCCAAACAAAGAGTTTAAGAAAAAGAAAGAAAGAAGCACGCTCGCTCGCGGGAGAGAGAAGAAAAACACGCTCTAACGTGTTTAAATTTTGGGAGAAAAGTCACTTTAGTCTTTGTAGCACTTCAACTACTTTTGACCAGTAGTTTCAATTCTGTTAATGTTGCCATTATAATTTCGTATTTGTAGTAATTCAAGGATATATTAGTATTTGACCAAAAAAAGGATATGTTAGTATTCTTGTCAATTTCTTTAGCGATGCAAGTGACAATTTCGTCAACTCAAAACCCTTGAGCGTAAAAACTTGTCTGAAATTCTCCCTATTTCATATTAGGGCTCGAAATTCAACTACTAATCCCAATTTTTGAAGAACTCTAAACCCAAATGACCAATTTCAAGCCCTAATATGAAATTATGGGAGTTTCAAACGAGCTTTTATGCTCAAGGATTTTTAGTTGACGAAATTTTCCCTTGCACTGTCAAAGAAATTGACAGGAATACTAACTTGTTCTTGAAATGCTACAAGTACGAAACTACATGGTCAAAAGTGGTTGAAGTGTCAAACTATATGAACCAAAAGTGACTTTTAGTCTAAATTTTGGGAAGTAAAAAATAAATAAAATATGACTTGTCTTGTGTTAAGTGATTAGATCTAGGGTCTCAAATTAACCAAAATGAGAGTAAATGCACGGAGCTCGTATGCAGAGGCTCGGGATTCTTCAATATTCTAACTCATTGTTTTATTTTTAAGATTCGGAGCCTCTATTTAGTATTCACGCATTTATCCGCATTTCACTTCATTTTAGTGGTTGTAATAATCAAACAACTTATAATATGATACCTCAACGACCATAACATTAGTTTAGTTTTAATAGTCTAGTAGTCCAATTTTACCCATCTAATAAAATTAAGAAAAAACCAAACCCGGCCCTGGCGGAAGAAGGGAGGTCTTTGGGACCTCGAGAAGGTTTTGTGTAGGTTCCAAGAGGTTGGGATGGGTTTGCGTAGGTTCCTCAACCTTATTTGGAGATGTTGTTTTGGTACTGTTGCAAATGTAGCTCTAATTGCTGAGTCGTTTTGGTGGGTGATTTGGGGTTTTGATATTTTCATGAATTGGTTAATTAAATTGGATCCTCAACAAACTTTTTCTTGTCAAATTTCTTCCTAGATTTTGATTGCTTTTATGAATTGGGTGCTGATTTGGTTATTATGTGTTTCTTGTCAAATAAATAACCTTATTCAAGTTTTTTTTTTTTTTTTTTTTTAATACCGAAGTTAGGATGAGGAATTTCTCACACGCATAAACACTACAAATGTGCTATAAGTGTACGAACATGACACCACTAATTTGCAAGTTAAGATAATTTTCTACTAAACTACATCTCATTGGCATATTGAAAATGAATAAAAACATAAATATACGGATTAAATAATATAGTTATTTTTTTTTGTTAGAATAATATGATAATTTTGAAACACTAAAAATTCCAATAACCGATGATTCTTGGTGATACTCTAGAATATTTTATTTGAATAATAAACCACCAAATGAATAAAAGCATAAATTTAAGATTAAATAATAAGGCTAATTTTGAACCACTAAAATTCCAACATGCCCAAAGAATATCTTATTCCAATAAATAAATAAAACCATTTTCCCTTTTTCTTATGATCATGATTATATGTCCCAATCTCAGTGTAAAGATATCCCCAAAATAAAAACGAAATGAAAACAAGAAAAACAAAAGCAAAAAGGAAGAAGAAATCCTTGTATTATTATTGATGGTCAGAATCAGCCAATCACTGTCAACGTCACAATTGCGATCGTCGTTTTGGTGTACAGCCTGAGCCTGTGCCCTCGTGCTTCACCGAACTTTCACGGAGTTGAATTTCCGTTCCACCTACTCTGCGTGTAGAGTATTTCAAAACCTCACCAGAGAAGAGAAGCCAAACACAAATCAACCAAAAGCCATGGAAGAAGACACAATAGTCCTCTACGCAGCTCCAGGAATGGGGCACATAATCTCCATGGTTGAGCTAGGCAAGCTCATTCTCAATCGCTACCCCGAAAAATTCTCCATCACTATTCTCTACACCTGCGGTAGCTTTGTGGATACTCCAAGCATCCCCGCCTACATCCGCCGTATCTCCCTAGCCCATCCTTCCATGTCCTTCCGCCAATTCCCTCGCGTTCAAAATGAAAATACATCATTAATTGGCCGCAGCGGCGCTGCCATAATGTTCGATTTCATCCGCCGGAATGATCCTCATGTCCGCCTCGCCCTCCAAGAGATCTCCAAATCTTCCGCCATTCGCGCTTTTATCATCGACATCTTCTGCTCCTCGGCGCTGCCAATGGCGAAGGAACTTGGCATTCCCACCTACTATTTTTACACTTCTGACGCTGCAACTCTTGCGGCTTTTCTGTATTTCCCGACAATTGGGGAACAAACCACCAAGAGCTTGAAGGATCTAACCGAGACTGTTTTCGAGTTTCCCGGGTTTAAGTCTCCGATCAAGGCCTCCCACATGCCTGAGCCAATGCTTGACCGAGACGACCCTGCGTATTGGGACATGCTCTACTTTTGCTCACACCTTCCCAAATCTAATGGGATCATAGCCAACACGTTCGAAGAGCTGGAGCCTCCTGCAGTCCTCAAAGCCATTGCTGGAGGTCTCTGTGTTCCTGATGCTCCCACTCCTCCCGTCTTCTACATTGGGCCATTGATTGCTGAAGAAAAACAATCTGGTGATGCCGCTGAGGGGGAAGTTTGTTTGTCATGGCTTGATAAACAGCCAAGTCGAAGCGTGGTGTTCCTCTGTTTTGGAAGCAGGGGATCATTCTCAGGGGCTCAATTGAAGGAGATGGCAAATGGGTTGGAGAAGAGTGGGCAGAGGTTTTTGTGGGTGGTGAAGAAGCCTCCCCTTGATGAGAAAACCAAGCAGGTCCATGGAGTTCATGACTTTGATTTGGAGGGTTTGTTGCCAGAAGGGTTCTTGGAGAGGACCAAAGATAGGGGTTTGGTGGTGAAGTCATGGGCTCCGCAGGTGGCGGTGTTGAAGAAGGAATCGGTGGGCGGGTTTGTGACGCATTGTGGCTGGAACTCGGTTCTTGAAGCGGTGATCGCCGGCGTGCCGATGGTGGCGTGGCCGCTCTATGCAGAGCAGCACATGAATAGGAGTGTTTTGGTGAAGGAAATGGAGTTGGCGATTGCTGTGGAGCAGAGAGAGGAAGATGGGTTTGTATTTGGGGATGAATTGGAGCGAAGGGTTAGGGAGCTGATGGAGTCGGAAAAAGGGAGAGAGCTTAGAGAAAGGAGCAGGAAAATGGGAGAGATGGCTTTGGCTGCTTGGGGTGAGTCTGGTTCGTCCACTAGAAACTTGGTCAACTTTGTTAATAGCATTACATAAGTTCCGGATTGCATAAGTAAATTACCAAGGGAGCACCTTCTCGTGGTTAACAAATTTTCACTCTGTATATAATCATAATCTGAACCGTCATTTTCATGTATGTAAAATATCAATGAAATTGGAGAGTGTTTAGTTATCCAAATGCATCGAATTTTTTACAGATATCAACTATGCATTTTAATTGTTAACCATGTGAGTATTGTTGGAGTTATCAAATGCATCATTTGTTATGTGTGCTTGTTCCTATAATTTTTTTTTTTTTTTTTTTTAAAAACACCTTAATATGATTTGAACATGTTATGCAACTAACAAGACACTATTTTGCAAGAAAATTGATAATTTGTACCACGCTTTGCAAGGAGCTCTCGATCCCATCCAATATTTGGTTGTGCCAACAAAATGTATGAAAAATATACTGAATAAGTAGTCAACATAAAGGATCACGAGCCTTTATATTTAGTCTTGGTACACATTATTTACATAGATACATTTAGAACATACCTTTTTTGGCCTTATTTTTTTGTTATTGGTTTTGTCTTTCTTCATCCTTCTTCATCCTTTTGAGGGCTCTTTTCATATTTGAGACTTTAAAGAAATGAGTAAAAGGGGGATGAGAGTTTCTGCAGAGTTTATGAATTCTTGCCTTATCAACACAGCTAACAAGGTCCACTCCAGTGCCTTCTTTATTTGGGCGGAATGATTTATATATTACAACTATGGATAACTTACTCAAATGGTCCTCAAATTTATACTTGATTTACATTTTGGTCCTTCAATTAAATTATTCTTTCAAATGGTCCATCAACTCTATATTATTCGCTCCATTGGTCCTACCGTTACATTCTGTCAATATTTCCGTTAAATATGAGGGCAAATTGGTCATTATTTACCCTAAAATTTGGTTAAATCTAACAGAAAATTAGACGGTAGGACCACTGGAGCGAATAATATAGAGTTGATGGACCATTTGAACGAATAATTTTGTTGAGGGACCAAAATGTAAATCATGTATAAGTTTGAGGACCATTTGAGTAATTTACCCTTACAACTATTGTCAGTGTCAAGTAACATTTGAGTCTGGTTGTGGACAACTTGTAACATGATAATTCTCTATCTTCTCGTCATTGTAAATGCAGCAGGCTGGCTTGGCTTATGTGCTCGTCGATTTCGGGGTCAAAGTTAGGAATCAGAGGAGAAGAAGGAATGAGATGATTCCTGATTCGGATAAACTAAAAACTAAAAAAAGGAAGAAAGAAAGTTGTCTCACATTGATTAATTGCTCTCCGAGTAAGCTCCTTATAATTGTGAGTCTACCGCATTAGTTTTCATGAAACTGGATCCTAAACTCGCATTGTGTTGAAGAATACACAAGTCACACATTAGAAATTTAACAAAACAGAAAGTCTTATATAATAAATGGTTTCACTTCTAATAACATCGAGGCCTTTTGTATAAAACTCCACACCTGCTAAACAGGTAGTTATGTTAGGGACAATATTGATGTTACTAGTAGTGGGCCAAGGTCCCCATTGCGTTGGTATTACTAGACATTTATATTTTTAAGTCTTTTTTTCTTTTATATATTTTTTAATACAAACGATAGTCTATTTTAATCTCATCTAAACCACGGAAAGGGGGATTCTAACTTGACTAAGCTATGTTTGAGCCCCTTTTTTTCTTAGTATAAAAAATTATAAGTATATGTGCGTTGTTGATATCTTGATTCTTTATGTTTATTTACAAGAAATGAGAGAAGTCATTAATCGGAAAATATAAAAATTTAGGAATAAGGAATCGAAATTGAAATCGGAATGGGAACTCTCTCAAGTGCTTTTCCTAGATGTACTTGAATTTTAACAAAAATTCCGGCGTTCTCCCAACAGAAACACTTCTCATAAAAGAACTACTGAGAAATTGAGAATTGACCCCAAAAAAATAGAGCTTAAACGGGTGGTACTCTTAAAAGAAAAAGTGTTTCCTACACAGATAGTCCTAAACGGGTTCTCAATTCGGACCAAAAAACCGGGGTCCTCAATCATATTATTACCCTCCCAACCCCACCTTTATTATTCTTCGATCTTTCAAACTCGCACTCGCTCACTCGCACAGTTCAACACTTCCAGTTCGACAATTCCCACCCAAGACCAATCGTAGAGCCTTGCTTTGCTGATTTGCTTCCAAATTGTCAAAAGGTATTTCTTGTTTCTTTTTTGTTATAAATTTCCCCAAATTTGATAATTTATAAATTTTACTCTGAACATAGCGGTATGAATCGAAGACAATTTTTTGTTGTTGCTGTTTTAACCGAATCTTAACTGCTGTTCAAACATAATGGTTTGAAATAAAATAAATGTGAGAGAGGGAGATTCAGTTAATGGGCTTGCTTGACAAGCTTTCAATGGAGTTATTGGGTTACCAATTTCATGGTCTGAGAGAGAGAACAAGCGGAATTTTGTGCTCATAGGGCAGGAGAAAGGGTGAGTCAAAGAGAAAAGATAAATTTTTTATAAGAATTTCCACTTACTAAATATGATCAGATCCGCATTTCGATTTGAATATTTGGTTCTGCTGTTTGAACTTAAATTTAATTTTCATTTCGGTTTCAGTTAACAATGCTGGTCAGGATTCTATCAAAATTTGGATTATAATTAGATTTGATCATACTCGCATTTTACCAATTCGAAAAACGTCAATCTTGGATAAAACCTGCAAGTTATAAGTTGGCCTTCCTTGCTGTGGTATTTGGTGTTGGCTGTTGGTTGTTTTGCACAAGTTATATTGTTGGCTATTTTGCACAAGTTATATCGTTGGCTGTAAGTTATAGTGTTGGCTACTTTCCTCATTTTTGTTCTAGTTTGTATGCTAATTGCGTTATTTAGCACCTCTAATACTTTACTGCTCTGTGCAGGCTAATAACTGCTATTGTCCTTCGTTTTAGTAAAGGGAGCTGATTACTGGTTATCTCACAGTTAAGAGTTCTATAGCTCACATGATAGACGCATGCAGGAGTCCAGATTCTTGAGAAAAGAAAAAGTTAATGTTTAGCTTGGTGGTGTAGCCCACCCCAAAGAACAATGGCCTTTCCTAGAACCCAAAAGTCCAAACCAGGACCCGGTTCCCCAATCATCTTCCTTGTCATCTGCATAGCCACCATTGCACTCCTCTTTCTCGTTTCATCTCTCATTTCCACTAGTGAGTTCTCTTTATCCTCTCTGAAAACCCTCGAAAGCAGACTCAAAGTAAAGAATATAAAACAGAACCACCAAACTGGCCACGAGAAGTACCTCTACTGGGGTGACAGAATTGATTGCCCTGGAAAGCACTGCGAGTCCTGTGCGGGTCTGGGCCACCAGGAGTCCAGCCTCAGGTGTGCTCTTGAAGAGGCTATGTTCCTTCAGAGGTACGTTCTTTGAGTTTTTTTTCTTCTTCTGATTTCTGTTTTAGGAGTTTATGTCGTGATTGGTTGCTGAGCAAATGTGGACAAAAGAGCATTGTGGAAGAATTCAGATTTGATATCATAGGGACCAGTTAAATGGGTTTTGAAATGACCCAACTGTCATATAACTTCTAGGTTTCCTTCATAAACTGGAAAGTTTGTCGCATTATAGATCTGCTCACCCATGATGAACTTAGTGTGATTGCAAGCTATGCCTTTGTGGTTTGATAGATTTAGTTGTCTTGTTATCTATATCAGGGAGTTCTGGATTTCTTGTTATGAACTGCAATGGAGTAAATTTTATATAATCTTGTTTAGTAATTTACTGCTGCTGTTTGCAGAACTTTTGTAATGCCTTCAAGAATGTGTATTAACCCAATACACAATAATAATGAGATCCTTCATCACTCACATAGTGCAATTTCAGAAGAAAGGTAAGTTTGTACTTCTTAATTGGGTTTCAAGAGAATGCTTTTTGGCTGTGGGATAGTTTTACTGCTACGTGTTAGCAAACTATGCCAACTTCCCTACTTTATATCCTATTTGTTTATACATTTCTGTTGATCAGAATGTGCATTTTATACAAAATGGACTTCCTTTCATTTGTTAGGTGGACAGCAAACTCCTGTTCCATGGACTCGTTGTATGATATAGACCTCATATCAGGCACTGTACCAGTAATTTTGGACAATTCAAAAATGTGGTATCGAGTGGTGGCAACAAGTATGAAGTTGGGAGGTAGAGGAGCTGCCCATGTGGAAGGAGGTACTCGTGTTGATCTCAGGGAGAACAGTAGTTTCTCAAATCTTTTACTCATAAACAGAACTGCAAGCCCTCTTGCATGGTAAATTGCTACTTCATTTTCTTTTGTTGTTAAAAGCTTTAAGATTGGCTTCTTTGGGATGGTAAAACCTATTTGTTTGTTTCAAGGTGTGGTTTCACTCAACTTGGAGATAATAATTGTGCATGTATTTTTGAAAGAAATTAAGTTAAGTGAGATATTTGTTTACAGTAACTCTTTTCAGAGAGATTCCAATTTGTAGATATTTCTCCACTTGAATCATACCTGTTGCAGTGGCGCTAATAATATTGTTAGGGATTTTGTAAAAAGATCTTTAATTACTTTCGCAATTAGGACTGTCTTGAGCTACCTATAACCTCTTGTTACCAATGTTTTCAAAGGTGAGGCAACATGAATTCTTTAATTAAAGAAAACTATTTAATATAAAATAATTAGAAAGAGAATAGAGAATTAGGGAGAGCGTGAAGTTTGGAGCTGGGACTTTGGGAATCTGATTTGTGTCTTTGGTAGGAGAATTATGGTTTAGAAAATTTGATTTGGGGCTGGGTTGTTGGGAAGAAGAAACTGTTGGGGATCTAAAGGGAATAAATAAAAATGGAACAATTTTGCTAAAAACCAACCTGCAGAGTTTTGTTCTATAAACTCAGCCTTAAATGAAACAGTTCATTTCATAAAGCAACCCAGACAACTTAAGAACATGGCGTTGATTAGCCTTAAAACATTTCCAGAGGAGAGGGGGAAAAAAGGTAATTTGGGTTTTCGGCTTCTTTGCATGGGTTCTGCCTCAGCCCCAATAGCACTGCTGCAGTTGCAGATTGTTTACCTTACAG
This sequence comes from Prunus dulcis, assembly GCF_902201215.1. Taxonomy (NCBI): domain Eukaryota; kingdom Viridiplantae; phylum Streptophyta; class Magnoliopsida; order Rosales; family Rosaceae; genus Prunus; species Prunus dulcis. The sequence goes on from NC_047650.1 coordinate 41,519,827, forward strand.
CACCTCACCGATAGCTAGCATCAATGTGCACCTCAGAATGCCTTCCAAAACACTGCTCGTTACTTGATACATCTAATTTTATTAATCATCTGAGTCTGTTGGCTGAAAAACAACTTAATTTCAAAGCCAAGAGAGGATTTGGATTGTAGGAAATTGAATAAGAGTTTCGCTTGGTTGAAAGTTTGAAAGTCTCCATTCAAGTTTGTTTAAATTTGCGCTTGGTGTAATTCTTTTAGTTAAGAAATAAACCATGATATGCCTCTCTTGGTTAAGTTGCATGAGTATTAGAATATTGATTTTGGTTGTTTGAGGAATTCATAATGGCAGCTATATAGGTTTATGGAGTGCAAGGATCGAAAAAATCGTAGTGCTATAATTTTGCCATATACCTTTCTCCCCTCGATGGCTGCAAAGAAGTTGAGGAATGCAGCTGACAAGGTATGCATTATAGTGAATCCTGCTAATGTCATGGATGTTTACTTAATTGGTATGGGTATTGAAATTTTTCCAATTACTGACTTCCCTTATTTTTACACACATGGGTATTGGAATGATTCTGATTCTTGATTTCCATTGTGTTTACTATCACATAAGGTACCAAAAGTTATGTGGGTTCCATTTTAAAATTTCTAATCCAATACCTCTGAAAAACCAGGAATTAAATTGATTAGGGGGTAATAGTTGATCCCATGTCCATTCCTTTTCTCCTCTATGCTAACTTCCCCCATTCCAAGTAACCAAACATGCCATAAGTTTTAATTCCATACTTTAAGTTGTGTAAAGCTTGTTTGCTTATTGTGCGCATGAGTCTAAGGTATATTCATGTCATATATAAACATATTCAAGTAAGTTAGAGCATGTCAGTCACTATTATAACTAAAACTGGAGCTGTTGTTGAAAATGAGTCTTAGTTATATTCATGTAATAGCCGCCTCTGTTTTCTCTTGAATTATTTCCTGTACATATCTGCTATTACAGACTTTGACCAAATAATTTTCACAGATTAAGGCGCTCCTTGGAGATTATGATGCCATTCACGTACGTCGTGGTGATATAATTAAGACCAGGAAGGACAGGTTTGGCGTTAACAGGACCCTGCATCCTCATGTAGACAGGGATACACACCCAGAGTTTATTCTTCGCAGAATTGAGAAATGGGTCCCATCTGGACGAACTCTTTTTATTGCTTCAAATGAGAGGACACCAGGATTTTTTTCACCTCTCTCAGTCAGGTAAGTCCTCAGGCGTGTTCTGTCCTCTGCACCATCTGCATTGAAAATGGAAGCCTGTGTTCATTTTGTCATGCTAACATGATATAGGATAGCTCTCACGCTGTGGCTATGAATTCTAAATTCAGGTTGACCATTGGCAGAAAATGTTCTGGATTTAGGTTCTCCAAGTAAAACTAATTTGGCAGGAACTTTTGGATTAGTTAATACTGAAGTAGTCAGACTAAAAATCATTTTAATAAGCTTTTGAATTCTTTGATACTGGAGTTCTGAACATTAATGATAGAATCAATAATGTGTACCGTCTTCCTGTGCACTATGATTGATTGCTGAGCTGGTCTAATATTTTGTCTGTCATTATGCTTAAGATTTTATTTTAAGTGAACTTTGAGTTGTATACTTTTGCGCTGTCAAACACACCTCCTTTTACTATTTCTTAACTAGGAGCATCCAATTTAACACTGATTCAAGTTTTACATTATACCCCAATGAATACGGCTTTTATTTTAGTTTGAACTACTTCATGGATTGTGCTGTCATTATAATTTTGCCGACCTCAAGAGGTTACATTTGTAAAACAAGGTCCCCCCTGACCTTGATCCTTATGTCTGACCCATCTGTGCAGATATAAGTTGGCCTATTCATCAAACTATAGCCACATATTGGAGCCCTTGATTGAGAATAACTACCAGTTGTTCATGATTGAAAGGATTATCATGATGGGTGCTAAAACATTCATCAACACATTCAAAGAAGGTGACACAGGTCTCAGTCTTACCGATGACCCAAAGAAGAACACCAAGTTATGGCAAATACCAGTCTATAGCTTCGATGAAGAGGGAAGCTAAAATTAGCTGCCATTTTAGCTCCGCAGAAAGGTTCCGAAAGTTTTTTAACCCTCTACCAATGCTCTGAATACACATCATACAAGCAGAGCCTCACCTTGCATGCTATGAAAGCTTCCCAGTGAAAATCATTACGGCAGGGAATTGCAGGCCTTTCAGCGTTGTGAATTGTGACATAGTTTTTTTTTTTTTTTTCCCCCAAATATTTATTTGAACGAAGATGTTTAAATTTCTTTTTATCTCTTATTGTTATATACTTTCCCCTTCGAGGGGGAGAGAGAATATACGTACATTTTTCATATGGTATGGTGTATCACACTCAAATTATTTGAATTATATATAAAAGATAAATTGTTTAAATAGTTATTGAAATACCTTTTTTTTTTTATTGAAATAGCTATTGAAGTACCTTTTTTTATATATAAAGAAAATCAATATTGAAAAAAAATGAAACGAAAAAAAGGAAGAAACTTGCCCCACATCGATCCAACTGTGCTTTGAGTAATCTCCTTGTAATTGTGCTCGTGAGGACTTTATGATATTATTTTTAAAATATTTTTAAAGAATTCTTTAATTTTTTTTTCTTCACACATCATCATTATAATGGGTGACCCACTTGCCAATGGAAAGGCTATAATAAGGGAGTTCTGGGTGAGGGGTAGTGAGAGAGGTTCAATCCCACCTTCCAACAAGAGAGAAAATCTTGAATGAACGGTTCAATCCCACCTCAACAGAATCCCCCTCATTATAGAAGCTCTCCCAAAACTGAAGGGACTAAAATGTCGTTACTCCAATCGTTTAGACCTTTAGGCTTCCAAGAATCTTTGCCTCTACAAAATCGGCTGGTAAGAAAAAGGTACAAAGACCTCTAGACTCGTATACGAATGGTGTGAGGCCGAAAAGCTCATAAACCACCTCAACATATGTTATTTTTCCAATGTGAGATCCAGATGCATTCTTAATTCCTTTTTATATTTTTCGTTTTCATTCCCAAAACTCTTTGCCGTGTTTTCCTAAGTAAAGAGGAAGCTTCTCTGCAAAACTGAAGTCGAAAGTTCTCCAGCAATAATTACACAAGGGAAGATATCCTTTTATTATTTATTTATTTATCTACTCTTTTTTTTTGTTTTTCAATTACACCCATCAGATTTTTTGTTTTTCAATTACACCCATCAGAACAGACAGGGAAATGCCACATTTACAAGTTATTCATTCATCTTGTACTTGAGCCCTATCTCAACTGACAAATCCAACAAAGATTACAATACCACTGGAATTTCATGATGCAGTTTGCAGAAATCATCATCAAGCTCCAAAATTATACGTTTCACACAAAATAACCTAAAGACAGTGCAGCTCAAACTAAAGCATTGGTGAACCTTAAATGCAAAAATGCTCACCCTTCTGACTTCATTGTGTAGATCATGAACATGTTGTAATCAAACATAATGAAACTCTTGGGATGGATGAAACCAATAGATTACGATACAAAATCTGCAAACATAGAACATTTTATTTAATGTAATTCAAATTAACCTCACTTACCAAAGCTTTTCACGGATAGCATATTTCGAAAATGTACAATTAATTGCCAATGGAGTTCTCGAATCAGATAAAGTCGAAATCACGAAAATAAAAAGGTTAGGAACTACAGAAATTAGATAAACTCTCAAACTATAATCCACGATTAAGTGCAATTGAGATTGAATAATGAACAGGCGCAAATACTTATTAATTTCCATCATAAGGTATGGTGTAGGATTTGATCCGAGAATTGACACTGATGCCCTCTAAGATTTTAAGTTTGTGTTAAGCTTCTAGACAAAGGTGCAATTCATGCATACATGTTCAACAGAAGGCACAACAACACAAGAAAATTGAGAAAATTTCAGTTGAACTTTTCATTGAAAAAAGATAATGGAATTCTTTCATTTATTATTTGTAAAATTTTGTCAGTTTCCACACACCCCCAAAAACAATGCAATTAGGAAGTAGAAAACAATAGCTTATTTTCTACCACACTCTTTCCCTCATGTGTCAGCCTCTTGTCATTACCCAATAGAGATCCCACATTCCACATTAGAGGTTGCAAATGCAAGGATTTGAGGATAGGATTTTTTGCTATGATTTCCTAAGCTCTAACATTTACTACATATAAACCTGGTGCATAAGGAAACCAGCAAATCATTTTATATTTCTATTCAAAGCAATCATCAAGCATATGCAAGTCGATAATCTCTCACCTGAAATCCTCCTCTATTGCCAAGACAACATACACATCGAAACTCAATATCACTATGCAAGAAGGTAACTGAAATTAATGACACCTCTGAAAATTCCACAAAAGATTTTATTAATTATATAGCACCTTGCTATGGAAACAGTAAACTTTATGAATAGAAATTTTCAAATCCACGTCAGTGCAACATCACAAATTAATAATTGGGGAAGCTGACTGAAAGCATGCTAAAAATAAAAAATAATAATCTTGCCATACTAGTTTGCAACTACAACAATACTTTGTTTCATTTGAAGTGGAAACCACAATCTTACTGATTGAACTTTTCCAAGTGGAAGCAGCTAAGTGCAAAATCATGGACTCTAGGTATGGGCACTATTACATCTATATATTGCAGAAGAATGCAACATACAATACAGTATATCTCGAAATTACAGGGTATTCTCTTAGGAACCATTATCAACATACCAGCACCATGATGAACCTTGGCTGAAACTAATAAATCTAATAATTACACTAAAAACTAAACGGTACTAGGGAATTGGGAGGGTGAGAACGCATTTTGGATACCTTCTGGTTATTCTTTAGCTATGCATTTGCATCTGCGCTGATGCTCTGAAAGTTCCTGCGATGTTCCAAATTTTTCAGTACGTACATAAATTTCCTTGTAATGCACCACAGACAGGCATCACATCCGATTCAAATATGATTATAACTCCTCCTTTCTCAGTTATACTTCTGAGTGCCTACTACTTTTTCAAAAGGAGGAGCAAGCAAACAAAACTTTTGTAAATTGAACTACGAAAATGGATATCATAGATTTACTTTCAAATTTTCCCATCCCTCAGGAAGCATACATATTGAGAAAGTTTCTTGAACAAGGTCAATGTATATAATACCTGAATCTGCTTCTGAAGAAACTTCACATACTCCACTGCCTCGTCTAACATATCAGCAGTATTAGTTTGCTGCAAGGAAAATCAATACAAGCACCATAACAAAGAAAGTAAGTTATTGTCTGCTTAATTTTTCAAATGCATGAAAATTTTAGACAAATTCTTTTATTTATAACTTTTGAAGTTGTTCTAGAAATCTTCTAGTTTCTGTTCTTTGTGCAAAAGATCAAGATTACAAGTTCTAGGATTAAAAACTGGTAAAAACAGACTTTTTATTACTATCAGGATTTCAAGTTAGAATTTTCTTTAATATGAAAAGAAACAATTGTATTAACATGAAAGAAAACAAGTACAATAGCACTGGACAAGCAGGAACAAGCAGTTCTCTGACTCAACAAAAGTGTTTAGCACTCAGCTATCTGCTCAAACCAAGATAGCAAATACATAACACAGATGTAGCGACATCAATAAACAACACTCTTTCCCACCAGAAGGATACCTCCTCTAACACATTTTCCATTCCAAAAAAAGGGTCAAAAAGCAGCAGCTCCATAACATTTTCGCCTTTTCCCTTCGACAAAATGGCACAATATCTATCGTTACATGAAGTACACATGAATTTGGAATCACCCAACTCAACCTTGCCTCCCTAAATAATTTTTGCCATAATCGAGTGAACAACGGCCCAGACAACTATGCGTTCATCAACTTATAAATATTCTTTTGCTAACCTGTACCCTATTGAAAATGCTCAAATGCTGCTCTTGTAAGGATTTCATTCACTCAAGTTCTTCATTAAGAAATTGAGGTGATTACTACAGAGTTTGAAGCAAGACAACCATTGCTATCAACATCAACATTATTGCAACAATTATTGTGCTTACTACAGAGTTTGAAGCAAGACAACCATTGTATCAACATCAACATTATTGCAACAATTATTGTGCACAACAAACCTCTATTTTTGGATTGACTTTCACTTTCTTATTTAAAGAGATTCAGTATTTTCATCAGTAAAATTAAGTTGTAACTTGTTACTGTTGGATTTAGAAATACGAACAGCAGAAGCATAAAATCATGTTCAATGGGTAAGACAGAGTTTTATGTGAATTCAACATAAAAGGCAAACTAATAAAGTAGCCTTGGAGATGTGAAGCCCGAAGGCTACACAGAGCTCCTACACATACTTGATAAAACTCTTCTTAGATAGCTTCTATTCTATAATTGCATACTTTGATACAAACAAACAAGTATTAATAGGAGTCACTTAGTAATGATTAGATAACGCTACATTAACTCCTATGAACCTTTCATATTCATAGCTCACCCAATAATTATATATTCATGAACTCGCATTAATCTCCTAGATTAATCATAGATAGATTCTCTCTAAGATACTAACCGTAATTCATTGACTCCTAACTCTGTGATTAATGCCAACAGTTACATATGGGTTAAGCTTGATTGTACTTAACATAATGACTTCAAAGTTTTAGAGAACCGAAAGATGTCAAATGAATTATAATATCTCATGGCAAAAAAATAATAAAAACAATAATAATATCTCATGACCTTAAGGAACTCTGATGAAACTAAATGCAATTCTGATTCTAAAAATCCGTACTATTTCGGCATAACGTTTCTTTTAATGAATCAAAAGATCATATAATATTGTAAGCATTTGCTTAATTTATCTCATATAAATTCCATTTTTGTATTAATTTAATCCTGTAATATATGTCTCATAGAGGCCTTAATTTATTGAATAATTGTTGTTCAATATTTCATGATATATTATTCACAATCATCTATAGTTGTTTCAACTATGTCCGCCCGACTAGTAGAATCAAAATGTATAGAAATTCGTATGCCCTAAAAGGATACCTAAATAAAAGGGGAAAATAATAAAAGGAGATCAATTGGAGTTCAGTAGAATGGAGCAGGAGGGTGCACCTTATCCATGTTGGGCACAAGGTCTTGAAGCTTCCTTATGCGGTCACTGATTCGAGTCCTCCGGACCTATAATAATTAACCCAGCAAGCAATTAAACAACTTAGAAAATAACAGACATCAAATATGTTGAACTGGGCTATGAATTTTGATTGAAATTTTTTTTTTTTTTCTTTTGGGGTCAATTTAAGTTGGGAACCAAACCCTTTCAGCAATGCTCCTAGGATGCGTAGCACATCCACGCTTGGCCCTAACCCTGCAAGGCACTGCATCCTCCAATCCACCTTCCTCCAATTTCTACCAAGAAAATGCAAAACCAAATATTAAATAAATCAACCAAGTTAATAAATTATTAACAAAATTAATATATATTTTTAAAACTTCTAAATTAAAAAAACCGAAGATTTAGAGAAAACTCACCACCTCCCTAACCCTCTTATTAGCAGAAGGAGAAGAGCTATTTGGGGACAAGGACACAAAGTCGAGGTGCGCCGGAATTCCAAACCCCGAGAAATACCCTTCCGACCCGTCGTTCGAACTCCCCAGAAACTCCGCCGGAGAGCTGTTCTGTCGGCTAAGAAATCCAGCAGCGGCGGCAGCTTCATACGACACTGGATCCACTGTCGCAGAACCAAACCCTACTGATGTGGCTCCTGTGTTTTCAGCAAGAAGCTCAGTTAAGCACTGGGTGGGCTTCAATGGGTCTTCTTCTTCCTCCTCAAGCAGTGCCTCTAACCATGTCGCCGGCGCCGAGCAGAACCGGCCGAGCCCGCCTCCCCGACTCACTTCTCCGCCGCCACTGCTGCTTCCACCAGCTGCCCGTTGCATCTGCTTTGGCTAGCTTTCAACTCAAACTATTCACCACTATATATATATATATATAGTGTGTGTGTGTGTATATATATATATAATATTTTATCTTTTAATATTATAATACCCTGACTTGTGCTAGCTACCAAGTAACTTTTTTTCTTTTTCTTTTTGGGTTTTTGTTTCTTCTGCTGCTGCAGCTCAGGGCTTTTGCAAGCTTCAATATTTTGGAGTAAGAGAGGTGAGAGGAAAAAGACGGAGACAGAGGGACAAATAAAAATAAAATATACTAACTTATAAATTTAAAAAAAAAAATTTATAACCCCCGAGTTGTGCTAGCGTTTGTTGAATTATCCTGTCTGCTGATAAGTTTTTTTTTTTTTTTTTTTCTCCCCTTCTTCTTCTTCTTTTTCTGCTCAAGCTGCAAAATTTTGGAGAGAGGGAGAAGTGAGAGGAAAAAGAGAGAGAGAGAGTGCAAAATTTTGGAGAGAGGGAGAAGTGAGAGGAAAAAGAGAGAGAGAGAGAGAGAGAGAGAGAGAGAGAGAGAATGCTTGAAGGAGAGATAAAAATCAGAATTATTAACTTTTTTTCTTTTTTTCTGTTTTGTTTCGTTTTGCTTATTTTGGTTCACTTATCTGAGCAATGTTGCGCCAAATAAAGAAAGGAAAGCAGAAGTGATTGATTGATTGCTTCCTTGTTCGTGTGCTTTCGAGGTGTAGCTCTCCCTTCATTCTGGACCGTTGGATCAGCAGAAAATCGTTGCTATCGGAGAAGTCAACGCTGATTGGGTAACGAAGACGTACGCGTTGCGTGAAGAGTAACATGTAAGGTCGGGAGATCGCGGTGCGTGGAAGGCTGGAGAGCCGCAACGTCATCGTTTTGTGGACTGGTAACGGCTTCTTCAATGTGACGATGGGTTTCAAGACCCAGACGAAATGTGGCGCGTGGATACACGTGCGGATGAAAATGGAGGCAGGGGGTTGCCATTGGCGCGTGGAGATATAAGTTTGCTTATTTGTTGGATATGGTAGATGTTTTGGGAGATGTGGTTGGAGTTTGTGTATTTTTGGGTTTGCTTTTTCTGGCAAATTTAAGGAGAGGAGACAGCAGTGGTTCGCAATGAGAAAGGTGTGGGCTTTTGTCCTTTTTTTTTTTTCTTTTTTTTTTTTTTTTTTTTTTTTTTTTTCAAGAAAGGTGTTTTGGCTTTGGACATGGACTTTTTAGTCTTTTACTTGCTTTTCTTCTCTCAAGGAACCAGTGTGGACCCAACTAGGGTTGAGTCGAATCCAAGGGATTGGAATGTGTTTGTATCTACTCCGTTTCAGCATAAAAACTTTGTGACAGTGTTATTTCACTTGGAAGTGTTATTACCCTTGTTATAGTGTTATTAGTCGAGTGCTATTCTCATTTTATTAAAGTTTTTCTCTTGTTTGAGATATAATGTGATATCACAATGTCATTAGCCCCCCCTCCCCTTTCCAAAAGGAAGGAAAGGGGGAAGACAATAACTAATATTTTACCACCCTTTTAATGTTGTGTAAGATATGCACAAAGTATATGTAAGTAGTACTTTTAATTTATATGCATGTCGTAAATCCTATTCAACTTCCCATTATGTAAGTTTATAAATAGTTAGCTCTATTACAGATGAAATGAATAAGTTTCATTATGAAGCTTTCTCTTTGGCAAGCCACTTCTCTCTACAATTTTCCCCCTTAGTTTTATAGCACGTTATAGACACAAATTTTTAACCAGTTGAATTTCTTGTGCTTTTGTACATTCCAAGTTACAATATAGGGATACTATAAGGTGCTTGCTATTTCTTGAATTAATTCAAATTCTATTCCGATTCGATATCTTACGACACGCTGTTAAGTATTCTATTTCATAAGCATACATAAATAATTTTTGGGGGCTCACAACACTATGTTTTTAACACAATTTTTATACCTTTGGATTAGCCCATTATTAATGGATGAGATTAAGTCTGACATGGCAAGTAGTTTTAATTTTTTTAATAGACAATCATTAATTTTATTTTCTTTCTCATAAAAATAAAATAATTTTTTTTTTCTCTATCCTTCCTTTTTGTCTACGGAACTTAATCCCCAACTACGTCTTTAATATCAAATATTTTTTTAAGGTGTAATAAATAAAGAATCTTACCAAAAACTAAAGGCCCAAACCGTAAAGAGTCTCTTTAGCTTCCCCTTCTTCACGCACATGCCATATGTAGCCATCAAATCATACCATCTTCAGTAGTTCTTTTACCCTCCATTTGGATGAAGTAATTGAAAATAGCATAGAATTTTTAAATAAAGGAATTTAGATCTCCATGGTTTAAATTTATGGCAATAAATATTTTTAGTGTTTTGATTTATGTATGTTGAATTTTTTAAATGACAAAAATTAAAGTGAAAACGAATTCCTGCTCAATAGAAATTGCGAAATGACGATTATTTTTGTGGAAATTAAACTCGGGAATCTCAATCCCAAATTTCCACAATTTTTCCTAGGCGTCATTTAATAAGTTCCATATTTAAGTTGCCAAACAATGAAAGTATCAATTTCTTCACTTCAATTCCATACTTTTCGCTAAATCTCGAGTTATTTTCCTCCATCTAAGCGAAGGGTTATGTCAAAGAAATTTCCAAATAGTCTAATATTCAATATAAGCTAATCCTCTATTGAACTAAAGTTCACATAAAATACATGCTTACTTGGTCTAGTCAAGTCTAGTAACTAATTTAAATAAAAGCATCTCAAATTATAAGTCTTAATTTATATGTTGAATTAGAACAATGCTAATAACCTAACGTTTTCCCCTAACTTTCTTTTCTCAACTTAGATGTTATTCTCATATTAGAGTATATAAAAGTGTATTTATTTTCTTAACACAATGAAGTAGTGTGCATCATACAAATATGTGAGACAGAGGTTCCGACAAAGATAACATTACCTTAAGAGCATTTACAATCATACTCTCTATTTTTTAGTTCAAATTTAGCTAAAAACAAACAAAAGCTATTTTAGAAGATCTCCATAAAATTTCAACTTCAATCATACTTCCTAGTATAGGGAGTCATAAATGCTATAATTTTTTTTATTCTATATAAATGGTCAATCTCTGTAAAAATTAATATAAAAATAGTTAGCATTGATTAAATGATTAAGATATACATAAAACAAAGAAGCATTAAATTATAAGGAGCCAATATGAGTCATTTCTCTCTCTCTCTTCTCATATTTAGGAGCTCCTAGAGCTTTCTCTATTTTAGGAGGTGTATAGGGAGCATAGTTGGAATTGTATTTTTTCAATTCATACCTAAAATTTATCTAAAGATGTGGTTCACATAGCCCATTGTAGATGCTCCAAGTTACCTATATAGGTATGTTAAATTTTGTTAAAATCCAATAGGTATATGTTCCATGATGTCGTCGTATTTGATGTTTGTTGTTTATCTCTGTTTATTTGGAAATGAAGATGTAAGGTAGTCTTTGATCATGGTTTGTTTATGTTTTTTGAGCCTTAGCAGTTGATGATGCATTGCGCTTTAGAGTAAGCTACATCTTGTAAGCCTATTTCCATTCAAACCAACCAGTGGTTGGTGCATCTACATTGTGCTCCCACGTCTAGTATCTGTAAACTAAACACTGATTGTTGTATAAAAACTGACACTAATTATATTGGAGATGGTGGTTTATTAAGACATCTTGCATTGGCTCAAGAGGTTCTCTATGAACCTAGGTATTGGTTCCATCCATAACGCTGAATTATGAGGCATTTTTTGGGGCCTCAACTTGACTTGGGATGTTGATTAGATAGTTGTGGGGTTAAGTGTGATGCCAGTTCTGTTGTAGACCTTTTAACTAGTCTTGTTGTTCATACTCACCCTCTCTCTTTAGCGTTATAAATCATTGCAAATTAAAGTTTCAAGAAGCATGGAGTTTCTCCATTAAACATGTGTATCGTGAACAAAATTGTAATGCAAATGCTTTGGCTAACAAGAGTTATAAACTTGCTCTTGGTCTTCATATTTTTTATTCACCGCTTTTTGTTCTCTATGATGTTCGTGATGTTGATGCTAGCAGTGTGACTATACCTAGGTTGATCTTGTGTAATCTTTTGTATTTGTGATTTGACCCATTTTTCTCCCAACAAAAAAAAAAAAAAAAAAAATTATTCCAATATATGTAACACAAAAACTTGCAGAAATCGACCAAAAAAAAGGGCATGCAAAAAAAAAAAAACATGACACAAATGAAATAAGAAATAGTTATTTACCAATATCCATAGCTTTTCACATGAAGAAGTCTCATTTTCTCATAATAGTGCATACTCCAATAAAGCTGCACATGAGCCTATGTATTAGGGTTTCTTTGTGATCCTATGAAAAAAAAAAAAAAAAAAAGTCGAGGGAAAAAATTTGGAGTTAATGACACTAACGTTGCATGTACTAAACTCTTCTCTTTAATAGCTTTTAGGAATTTGGTGTTCTGTGATTAGTTTGTACAACCACCTGACATTTTCGAATATTAATACGTTAGTATTGTATAATTTCAAGCTTTCCGACAATGATTACGGCGGTTTGGCTGCCATTTCAGTTGATCAAGGTATGCTTCTTCATCCACTTCTCGTGCTCTAACTGATGATATGGGTGGCTAGTGTCGGTTGTATATTTTGCCATCAAAATTTGTAAGAAAGTTGTTCTTAGTGAGCTTAATCTTTTGGTATAGGCCTATCTCAACTAGGTTGATTTGTTTTTGTTTTTTGTTTTTGTTTTTGTTTTTAGTCGTTAGTAAATGCCCCTGAACCACTGTTGTCGGCGACGACCCACTTTGACCTATAATTATCCCCACGTTGTTCCAAGCACGACGATATGCTTAGAGTGACGAGATTCCATCGTTTGATCGACAAACGAAGTTTTGCCTATTAGGTGTTTGTAGGGTTTCATATGATTAGACTGTCGGATGGATTCCATTTATGGGTATGTCATTATTCATATCACCAAAAGCATGTATGAACTTCCGAATCTAGGATCAAAGTTTTGGATATTTCATATCGACGATTATTAGGTTAAGTTTGTCGATCACGTTCCAATCATGCGATCGACGATTATTTGACCGTTGGATAGTGACCAAACTTGTTGGACACGGTTTGTAGACTATGGTTGACCTTTAGGAACTTCTGAATTGGAAATCAAAGATCATAGGCCCCGCGAGCCCATTTGACCTAGATGGTAGGTCCTACTGACTTGGTCGAGACTAAATGGTTCAAGTGTGTTCTTGAACCTTTGTTTTCTAAAGGTTTTTAACAATTGAAATGCTTTTGAGCTTATCACTTGTGATGTTATTCAGATGCATGGTTTTATATCAAGGGCGTGGATTTGATTATGTTATTCATGATTAAATTGGATTTGGAATGTTTATAAGGTTTATTTATGATTGTTATTCGATTTATATGGTTTTAATTGAGGTTTCAAGGCATATTTGCTTATTTTTATGATTATCAAACTGTATTAGTTATCTTTATTACGAACGCTTGGGGTTTCAAGTTATTGAATTTTAACTTGGTTTTCTAGCTTGAGGTGTAGTTTGGTTCCATATTGTGGGTACTTGAGTTTGAATTTGAGTTTGTGAACGGCTTGAGTAGCTTGGGATTACATGAGTACAGTTGGATGAGATTTGAGGAAATGGTTTTGTGATAAGATTTTGGAAAGTTATGCTTACATATTTGGGAATGGCTTGAGTAGACTGTTTTATATAAGATTGGATTGGTGTTAAAATTTTGGGTAACGGTTTTCAAACCCATCATAAATACTCTTTCATTAGTGGTATTCAGACATGGTTATATTGCCCAATTATCTTTGGATTAATCTACGCACATATGACATGCCTTCACGTGCTTCGGGGATGCTCCACATGTGTGGTTGACATGATATGCCAGTGTAAGATATCACGGCGTTCCTTATGTGTGGTTATGAGGATTTGCTTCACATTATTATATGTTTTGCATGTGTAGTACTAGGATTTGTCTCACATGCTGATATGTCCAGAATGTGTAGTGCCAGGATATTGCATGCCTATTCATTTTGTCTACATAGGTGTATGACCAATTGGCTTCAGATATTGAGTTGCTTACAGATATTGTTATCTTACTCGATTGCCTTTAATTTAGTCTAAGCGCTTATAACATGCCCACAGCTATTTCGAGGACGCTTGACTCGTGTGGTTTCCTGCACGTGTTATGTACAAGTCCGGTTGCCAGGATATGCCTGCACAAACATCGGGGGGTTCTTCTTGTGCGGTTGCCAGGATTTGCTTCCACATGCTGATTTGTTCTTCACGAGTGGTGCCAGGAAAGTTTTCGCCAACCAGTTCATTTTCTTTGCTAGGGTTGGCCAATTTTCTTGAGTACTTATTGGTGAGGGTTTTATACGCATTTTCATACTTATGAGACACTGGATTTGAATTTTCTAAGTTTTTAAGGATTTTATACGAATCACAATTGTTGTCTTAAGACATGAGTATGTTCTTACCTGTGGAGTATTGAAGCGGGTTTGATTTAACCCATTTATATCGATGTAAGAGTTTTCTCGTGGCCAATGTTTTTTTTATACTAATTTTCTAGATTTCCAAGTAATGATTTAATTTCCTTATACATATGTAATAGTTTAATGATTGTTTTGTAACCAATGTCGTTGTTTAAGTTTCAGCTGATTTTATGCAATTTGGTTTTAGAAAAATGTGTAGGAATTTTCAATTCTTACGAGTGTAACAAGAATTTTCATCACTTCCAGGATTTAAGATGTTTCAATTTATTATATCAAGAATTACGTGTGGCTTGATCCCTCGAGAAGAGTACGTAGGCAACCTAAGTACAGCCGCAAGGTTAAACACTACATTATGCTCTATTTTATCGTATGCTTTTATTTAGTCTAAGACTTACTTCAGGATTGTTTATTGCGTGTTAAGTTATGAAGCTTGCTAATAGATTGGTTATAATCGTGAAAAATGGGGCTTGATGCCATTGGTAATGTTGTTAGATTGTGTCTGACTTATTTTGTGCATATTGAAAATTCAGGAATGCTCTGTATTATTTTTTTACATGTATTAAAATTGGGAATTGCTCCAGTTACAAGGGAGACTCTGCCAAATTTTCGGCAAGAGTCCAACCCTTTGGTTGTTTTAAAGTGAGAGTGAAATGGCGTTTTAATATAGTAGCTGTGACATCATGGATTCTAATAGGAAATTTGGGGCGGGTCTTGTCATGCACTCTTCCTTGAAACACTACCAAAAAGCCCCCTCATATGGGCCGCACATGTGTGAAATCAGAACGGTTGAGGCCCATCAATCCAAATAGATTTTAGGCTTTTTATCACAAATGTTCCCTAAGGTTTGCAAAATTATCACCTTTAGTCCCAAATATTTTTTTTTGTGACACTAATGATTCTTAAGGTTATCCTCCACACATCAAAATGGTCTCTCATGTTAGTTTTCGTCAAATTTTCTGTTAAATTAATGACGTGACACATATGTGGCCACATAACTTTAAATATATTATATATTTTATTTAGGCTTTTTATCAAAAAACGTCCATGACATTTGCGAAACTATAAGATTGCATCCTTAAAGTTTTTTTTCTATCACTTATGGTCCCTAACGTTAATATAGGTGCTCTTAAATAGTCTCTCTGTTAAAAAAATTGTTAAATCTAAGGATATAATCGTCAAATCAATTATAAATTATAAAATATATATACTCTTTGGTTCTTTTTCTTCATTCTCTCTTTCTTTTCTCCTTCTTCTTTCTCTCTGCCAGATTCCTGAAGATTTCATTTAAAATGTTGATTAACAATCAATAGGTGGGGTTACCTCAATGGATGGATTTCTTCATAAATTCTTCAAAATGGTGTACAAAC
Source organism: Prunus dulcis (assembly GCF_902201215.1). Classification (NCBI taxonomy): domain Eukaryota; kingdom Viridiplantae; phylum Streptophyta; class Magnoliopsida; order Rosales; family Rosaceae; genus Prunus; species Prunus dulcis. The sequence continues at coordinate 41,535,717 of NC_047650.1, forward strand.
AAAAAATGCTTGCGCATGAAAAAAAAACTACTGCACTATATCTTAAAAGGCTATTCCACTATATCCATCAGAGATGGCGCCGACTCATCTTCGAGGAGGCTTAAACATGATGTTTCAGTTGGCAACTACGCTAGGAATCTTCATAGCAAACATGGTAAACTATGGAACACAAAAGCTCGAGCCATGGGGTTGGAGGCTCTCTCTAGGCCTGGCTATAGTACCTGCTATAGTAATGACCGTGGGAGGAATATTTCTTCCTGAGACACCAAATAGCTTAATTGGACTAGGAAGTAAAGGAGAAGGACGAAAACTTCTAGAGAGAATCAGAGGAACTGAAAATGTCAATGCAGAGTTTCAGGACATGTTAGATGCAAGTGAGTTTGCTGGTGCAATAAAGCACCCTTTCAGAAACATCCTGGAGAGAAGGAACATGCCTAAACTGGTTATGGCAATCTTCATGCCAACATTCCAGATCCTCACAAGCATAAATTCAATTCTCTTCTATGCTCCCGTGTTGTTTCAAAGTATGGGGTTTGGGGGAAATGCCGCTCTCTACTCCCTGCTTTAACTGGAGTACTTCTTGTTTCTTCTACACTGATATCTACTGCAATAGTTGACAAGCTCAGTCGAAGAGTTTTGCTTATTAGTGATGGAATAATAATTATTATATGCCAGGTAAAATTGATATCTCTTTCTTCATAAACACTAATAACTGATTAAAATTCATTCTTTCCTTTGGATTTCTAGAAGGCTTTCTGAACACTTAATATTCTCTCCTCCTGAATGTGAAACGAGTCATAGTCGCCATAATCTTGGGGGTCAAGTTCGGTGAGAATCAAGAGCTATCAAAAGGATTCTCAGTATTGGTGGTGGCAGTGATCTGCCTCTTCGTGGTAGCTTTCAAATAGTCATGGGGTCCGCTATAAGCTCATTCTTTCGGAAGGTGGCCGAGAAATTTGGATGTGTTTGCTATAAGGAATCTGGAGGAGAGAAAAAAGAAAAAAAGAAAGAGAGAAAGAAGAAGAAAAAAATAGAGAGAAGGGAAGGAAATTAATATATATATTTTATAATTTTGGATTGATTTGATGATTATATCCTTGGATTTAATAGTTTTTTTGACAGAGGGACTGTTTAAGAGCACCTATATTAACGTTAAGGACCATGAGTGATAGAAAAAAACTTTAAGGATGCAATCTGATAGTTTCGCAAACGTCATGGATGTTTTGTGATAAAAAGCCTTTTATTTAAAGTCAAATGGCTCTATTGGATGTGTAGACCCTACATATATGTCATGAGATTGACTATTTTGGTGTGTGAAGGATAGCATTAAGGATCATTAATGTCGTATAAAAACCATATAAACAAAAGGTGATAATTTTCCAAACCTCGACCTTTTGTGATAAAAAGCCCTGGTTTTAATCTACAAGGGCGAAAGTGAAAGTAAAAATCTACAAGCACGAAAGTGAAAATTACAGAGTCGATCGATTCAATTAGGCCTGAAAAGAACTTCTCAACCTGCACACTGCCTTTATTATTCTAGTCTTTGGTTTTCGAATCCAAGTCTCGCAAACGGCGAATCCAAGTCTCGCAAACGGCAAATCCAAATCCTAGGGAACTCCATTCGAAGCGTAGAAACTTGTTCAAGCAGTCTTCGCTGGTGCAGCTATGGCGACTATGGTGAGCTCGGCCTGTGGGCTCCTAGCCATGCTGAACGAGGCCCATCCCTTGCTCAAGCTCCACGCTTTGTCCAACCTCAACAACTTGGTCGACAACTTTTGGCCCGAGATCTCCGCCAGCGTACCCGTCATGTACACATTATCTCTCACCCACTAATTTTTTTTTTTTTTTTGCTGAATGCTTGTGTATAGGGTTCATGTTTTTGTTGATCTTAGAAGAATTCTTTTGATTTTTCGTGTGTATTTTGGAGTATTTAGTAGTTATTTAATTTTGTTGGAATGAAAGCAGGGTTTCAATTCTTAGTTCCAGGTAAGAAGATTAGTATTTTTTTTAATACCAACGAGATTGGATTTATGTGTTTGATATTTGCAATCGTTTTCTGTGTTGGTGGAAGTGAGGGGTGTGTAGGTTGTAATAATTGATCATGTGGTGACAAAGTTGATGATGTTATATGAAGCTATATAAGAAAGCGGATGATGGGATTTATACATAACTTCAATTCTTCAATGGGCAGTTAAATTGTATTTTGTAGGCAGTGTTGAGAAATAAGAATATGGATTCATAATACAACATACAGGAGAAATGCAACTGAGTTTTCCTCATAAGTTTTTCTGCTTTATTTCCTAATATTGACCTTTACTTAAGAGGAAGAAGGTTACTTGGGATGGTATTAACTGGGATATAAGTTCTCGAAGCTTTGCATGGGAGGCTACTTTAGGATTGACGATGCTACTTGGTTCTAGGTGCCAATGTCCAGTGCACCTGGCAGTGTCTTCCTCATATGCTTTCTCCCTCCAGATTCTTGATCAGTGAAGGCCTCCTAAAAAATGTTTTGAGCTATTAGTATATATGTTTGGAATAATCAGAATAGGTTCACAAGATCCATTAATAGTAGTATAAGAGCCTACTAATAATTTAGTAAATTTTACTCGAGTTATTTGTTTTTGAAACCTTGTGTGATCTCCTTATGAATTTACGACAAGGGTTATATAACAAAAAGGATTCTCTACAGTGCTACTTGCATTCTGTATGACTTAGGTTGTTCATTTGGTATCTGATCTCTAATTTAATGGAGTTTGAAGATGTGATTTTCTGGTTTTTGGTTGTGCAGTTGGTTTTAAGGAGATCTATTAAGATTAGTGAAGTCCATGGACTTTAAAGACTGTTGATTTTTTGTTTTGATGTCAGTGATAGGAAAGATCAGGTTGTTTTTCTATCCTGGTAACTATAGTTCAGGTCATGTTTGTTTTGGATGTAAGATATGTTTTATTTGAATGAGATTATTAGATGTTGATTTTTGTGCTTTAGACTGTTGAAAGAAAGAGGGAATGTGGCTCTTTCAAAATCGGATAAAAGCTGATGGTTTTTTATTTTTGTATTTTATGGTTGGAGTTGCGTAGCATGATTCAAGCAGACTTCACTGCTCTGTTATTGTTTAATTATGCTGAAATACACCTAATAGATTAATCGACTATTTTGTGTGTTGCGATTATGCCTTTCCAAGGATTCGATTTGGACCAGGTTGACCTACATCCTGATCACACATTTTGATATGATTACCTGAGCTTAAAATAAGAAATCTGATATGTATATGTTTTGACCTATATCCATATTCTTGAGGAGCTTAACATTTTTATTTGGTTATTAATGAGCTTAACATTTTCTTCTTCTTTCTGATAAAAAAAATCTTCTCCATTACAAAATAAAATTTAAAAAGTTCACCTGTTTGCACAGCGAAATATCTCTTCTAGAGAGTTAAAAGATTTATGTTATAACTATCCATAAGGAGCTATACATCGTTTCTTATATGGCTTAGCTTCTTGACTACTATATTTTTTGACCTCTGATAAATGATAATTAAATAACAAACGATGCATAAATAAACTTATTAGACGAGTAAAATTGTCCATTTTGTAACTATTCTCACAGTTTATATTGATTTATTGTTTGTTATCAAGTTGTAGCTTATGCATAAATAAGTGAATAGTTTAAGGGTTCTTTTAATGTTTTTAAAAAAGTTTCTTTACTAGTAAAGGCCTTATTTACAGAAATAAACCTAACATTTCTTTTGCAACAAATAAGGACCTCTGACATATTTATCTTCAACAAATAAGGGCCTCTGACAGTTACTGCAATTGTTACTGATTAATTAAATTTATTTGGATCAAAATCCCATCTTCACAGTGCTAGTTTTCATCACAAATTTGTTACTGATTAGGCTAGTGTGCTTTTAATACCTTTGTTATGCATACCTCCAAACTATGATATTTTGGATAGATAGTGAAAATAAAAACTTCTGTTGTTGAACTTCTGTATTTATCGATGTTTTTCTGAATATTTATAATGATGTCATATTGATTCTCAGAGAAAGTTTGTATGAAGATGAAGGGTTTGATCAGCATCAAAGACAACTGGCTGCATTGCTTGTGTCGAAGGTAAAAATTGACTGCGCTGCTGCCTCCCTTTTGAAGTAGTGTGTTAGTTCCCAAGAGGTTTTTTTATCAATCAATTTGGTTGCAAACAAATAAGGTTGGGGAAAATCTATTGACCACCATGGACCTTGTTGGCTGAACTTTCTATGCCTGCACTTTTGCCTTCTAATAGCCCAGAAAGTACTGGAAAATATTAATGTCCTCATAATACAAAGTCTTTGCATGTGTGTCTCTATCATTTGTGGGTTTCAGTTCCCTATCTTCTTCTGGAATATGTTAATCTAACTACTTTGTTCTTTTTGTTTACATGATCTTTTTCCTTACCCCAGGTTTTCTATTATTTGGGTGAACTTAATGACTCACTTTCCTATGCACTTGGAGCTGGTTCCTTATTTGATGTGTCAGAGGATTCTGATTATGTCCATACTCTTCTAGGTAAGGATATTTTTGTTAGCATGATTACTCTTAGGTGCTAAAACTTACAACTTCACTTTGTAAATGATGACTCTGATTAGTGGGATCTTGGATGTACTTTGAGGGGTAGAACACTATGAAAGGACAATGCTAGTAGGTTTAAGATATCTCAGTATGGATAATCAACTTTCTTTCATGGCCAAGTCATCTCCAATTTAGTACTGTTAGAAGACTTTATTTACATGACATATTTGTTGTTTGCTTCTCTCTTCAGCTAAAGCTATAGATGAGTATGCCAGTCTTAAGTCTAAGGCAGCAGAATCATGTACTGAAGCAGCAAATGTGGATCCTAGATTGGAGGCAGCTAAAGGTATAATTGAGTATCCCCGTCTTAAGTCTAAGGCAGCAGAATCAAGTACTGAAGCAGCAAATGTGGATCCTAGATTGGTGGCAATTGTAGAGAGAATGCTGAATAAGTATGCAGGCTTCTAATGTTTTTAAATGCAATACTTCTGTACCTTTGGTTTTCTGACCACTTTTTCCCTTTAGGTGTATCATGGATGGAAAATATCACCAAGCTATGGGGATTGCAATTGAATGCCGAAGATTGGATATACTTGAGGAAGCAATCATAAAAAGTGATAATGTTCAAGGAACTCTGTCATATTGCATAAATGTTTCGCATTCCTTTGTTAATCTCAGAGAATATAGACGTGAGGTAAGGCTTTGCTCATTCATAGATGATATATTATTGGCTTTTGTGTTTCAGATATATGTGATTTTTTTTTTCTGATAAGATGAATACATGTGACTTTGTATCTCTTTTTCTCCTTTACTTTTTTTTTTTTTTTTTTTGGTTAAGATATGGTATTTCTGTTGCTGCATGGTCTATGGCCAACAAACAATGATATAGAAGACTTTTCCTTTTGTTGCTTCTTGAGGCTATATTGTATAACATGGTAGATTTATCTATAAGTACGGTGAAAATAGGCCAAAAATACAGATATGAAAAACCCGGAAAATTTGGTATGTTAAGACATACTTAGTTTTAAATATATATATCTGATTTTAATTACATTTTATATTAAACATGTACTTCGTATAAAATAACTAATAAAAGCAATAATTGTGGTATGACTGAGAGGACTTAAAGGTTGAAAGCTAATAAGTTTTAGTAAAAAAAGAACATATGATACGCATATAGCAAAGGTAGGCAGAATGGATGGTACAATACATTGCATGGTTCCAACGTATTCTTTTATTTTCATGATGTACTTTAGATTTCTGTTTCATATTTGATAGCAAGTTATGCTTAAAGACCAATCTTCTGTATTTTCTAGTCGTTGTGGTTCCTTATGTTGTTCATATGCCTTTGCTAACCCTCTTATGAATGTGGAGTTAATTAAAGTAGGAGAAAATCATTTAGAGTGCTAGTGGTTCTGGTGATGGTGTTCTGGGTGTTCGAATGGATGTTGAGGATTTTTGAGTGAAAGAAAAGACTTATTTGGAAGGGTTAAAATATAATTGCTATGCATGGAGGCATATGCAACACAGGATTATGAACAATTTTACCAATTTTTCCATTCTTTGTTGGAATATTAATGTTAGGTTTAAAATTTGCAAGGATTTTAATTTATTCTAGCACTAAGTTGGAGATGTTTTTATTTAAGGGCACACATGTATGCCGGATTGGACAAATTACATGGCTCTTATATTGAAAGGCTAGGTTATAGATCTTAGAGGTGTTCTCTTCTTATTTCTTCTTTATCTGTATTCCAGGTTACTGGTATAAGGTAAAGTTAATTGACCAAAACAAAAAAAGGTTAAATCTTGATGATATAGCAAGAAGGGGATATAGTTGGTTTGGAACCAAAATCAAAGCTTTTAAGATGATTGGATTGGAAAATTTTGTCTGTTGTGACCCTTTTGTGTCTCATTTTCTATGTTATGCATCCATAAATATCATGATTAATGATTTTTCACATTTTATTTAATGCTTTGTACCATGTTGGTTGATTGAATCAAGCCATGCTTTGTGCAAATATCTTTATTGAAGAGAGTGAGCTATTTATCCTTGTTTGTTTCATTGTATAGGTACTTCGCCTTCTAGTCAATGTGTATCAAAAGCTGCCCTCCCCAGATTACTTGAGCATTTGTCAGTGTCTCATGTTCTTAGATGAACCTGAAAGTGTTGCAAGCATATTGGAAAAGCTTTTGCGCTCTGAAAACAAGGATGATGCACTCTTGGCATTTCAAATAGCCTTTGATCTCATAGAGAATGAACATCAAGCTTTTCTCTTAAGTGTGAGAAAACGCCTTTCCCCTCCCAAGCCTCAGCCTTCAGAATCTCCGCAGCCAGAATCCAGTGAAGCTGCTCCAAATGAAAATTCTGCTCAAGAGGATGTTCAAATGACAGATGGAGGTCCTGCTTCTAATGTGAGTGTGCTCGAAGATCCGAACGAAGTGATGTATTCTGAGAGGCTGACAAAAATTAAAGGAATTTTGTCGGGAGAGACATCAATACAGTTGACTCTACAATTTTTGTACAGTCATAACAAGTGAGGCTGTTATTTTCTTCCCATATTGTTATTTCATTAATTCATACGTAACTTTTTGTTTCTGCTGGAAATGAGTCATTTAGAAAGTGCTTTAACTGTTTTCTGTCATTTGCATATAGGTCCGATCTTCTTATTCTGAAGACAATAAAGCAGTCTGTTGAGATGAGAAATAGTGTATGCCATAGTGCAACCATTTACGCTAATGCAATTATGCATGCTGGAACAACTGTGGACACGTTTCTTAGGGAGAATCTGGTAAAGCAGATAACGTAATTTGTTGTTTGACCACCTTTTGCATTGGCATATTTCTTTGTTATGAATATTGACAACTTAGGTTTACATTGTCAGGACTGGTTAAGCAGAGCCACAAATTGGGCAAAATTCAGTGCAACAGCAGGGTTAGGTGTTATTCACAGAGGCCATTTGCAGCAGGGAAGATCGCTGATGGCACCTTACTTGCCTCAAGGTGGGGCTGGTGGTGGCAGTCCGTACTCGGAAGGCGGTGCTTTGTATGCTTTGGGTCTCATTCATGCCAACCATGGCGAAGGCATCAAACAATTTCTTCGTGATAGCCTACGCAGTACTAATGTTGAGGTGTGTACTTTGTAAACCTGCGATCACATTTTTTTGGGCATACAAGTTTATTGCCAAATTTTTCTAATGGGATCTTTTTATACAGGTTATTCAACATGGTGCATGCTTAGGTCTTGGCTTAGCAGCCTTAGGAACTGCTGATGAAGGGATCTATGATGACTTTAAAGGTGTGCTCTATACTGACAGTGCTGTAGCGGGTGAAGCTGCTGGGATCAGTGTGGGTTTGCTTATGGTTGGAACTGCAAGTGAGAAGGCTAGTGAGATGCTTGTTTATGCACATGAGACACAACATGAAAAGATCATCAGGTATAGACTTCATTATATATTTTTATATTTGGATTAAAGATAGTATTTGTCGGAGAAAAGCAAGATTCCTTGTCATCCGTGGTAGGAATGATACTCTTTTCCTAGGGTTTTTGCTAACGGTGTAGTATGTTACAGGGGTTTAGCATTGGGAATTGCCCTGACGGTATACGGAAGAGAAGAAGAAGCAGACACTTTAATTGAGCAGATGACAAGGGATCAAGATCCCATACTACGTTATGGTGGTATGTATGCATTGGCACTGGCCTACAGTGGGACAGCAAACAACAAGGCCATTCGACAGCTGCTGCATTTTGCTGTGTCTGATGTGAGTGATGATGTCAGGAGAACTGCTGTTCTAGCACTTGGGTTTGTCTTGTACTCCGAGCCAGAGCAGGTTGGTACTTTCTTTTTGTCCATTGCTATGCTCTCAGTCTCAGTACTCCATTTGCTGTTGTTTCTTTCCTATTTGATGTTGCTTGCTGCTTTTTTTTTCCTGTTCTCTTATAATGCCTTTATATCTCCAAAATTGAACTGGAAAACTGCAGACACCAAGAATTGTCTCCCTGCTATCTGAGTCTTACAACCCGCATGTTCGATATGGTGCTGCTCTTGCAGTAGGCATTTCCTGTGCTGGTACTGGCTTGAGTGAGGCCATATCTTTGCTAGAGCCTCTGACTTTAGATGTTGTTGATTTTGTGCGCCAAGGTGCTCTCATCGCTATGGCTATGGTCATGGTCCAGATTAGTGAAGCCAGTGATTCTCGTGTAGGAGCTTTCAGGTATTGTCATCGTATTTGCAAAATTTACCATCTCTCTCTCTTTCTCTCTCTGTGTGTCTCTGTGTGTCTACCTCTGTATAAACACACAAATAGAGCCCTTATTAATCCATTTTCATGAGTCGAAAAGGATTGCATGCAAGCCAAACCCCTCAATTTAATCCAATGATCTTAACCGTCTATATGTTAGGTTCCTATTCAAGGAGACCAATAACAAGACAAGCATAGGCGGAAGTTGGAGAAAATTATCCTTTTTCTTCAATAATGTTTGGAATTTATAAAAACTTGTTAACTTATTTTATTACTTGGATCTCTTGTTTTTTGAATATAGGCGGCAGTTGGAGAAAATTATCCTTGATAAGCATGAAGACACCATCAGCAAAATGGGAGCAATCTTGGCCTCTGGAATTCTTGATGCTGGTGGAAGGAATGTGACCATAAGATTGCTTTCTAAAACAAAACATGATAAGGTCACTGCAGTTGTCGGCCTCGCTGTTTTCAGCCAGTTTTGGTATTGGTATCCCCTTATTTATTTCATAAGCTTGGCATTCTCACCAACAGCTTTGATAGGACTAAACTCTGACCTGAAAGTTCCGAAGTTTGAGTTCCTGTCACATGCAAAACCTTCACTGTTTGAATATCCGAAACCAACCACTGTGCCAACTGCTGCATCAGCTGTTAAACTTCCCACAGCTGTCTTGTCAACATCAGCCAAGGCCACGAAAGCCAGAGCCAAGAAAGAAGCAGATCAGAAGGCAAATGCCGAAAAGTTAACTGGGGCAGAGGCTTCATCTGCTAGTGCAACTACTGGGAAAGGAAAACCATCAAGTGAGAAGGATGGGGATTCAATGCAGGCAAGTCCTGTCCCACCCCTTCCCCTCTTCACTTTTGCATTTGCCCAAAAGATTTTTAAGCTCAATGTTTATGTTTTTTTTCTTCTTAAAAATAGTTTCTATTAGTTTTATGACATACTACTGGTTTAAACTGTTCCCTAACTATTATCAGGTTCTCTGATTCCATGTACTTTTATAATCTCTAGTTTAGGACATCATAAGTGGTCTTAATTCAAATCCCCCCTTCCTTTTTGCAGGTTGATGGCCCAACTGAAAAGAAATCAGAGCCTGAGCCCTCTTTTGAGATTTTGACCAACCCAGCTAGGGTGGTTCCTTCTCAGGAGAAATTTATCAAATTTCTGGAAGAAAGTAGATATGTGCCCATTAAGTTGGCACCTTCAGGCTTTGTGCTGTTGAGAGACCTGCGGCCAACTGAACCCGAGGTGCTTTCACTTACGGACACTCCCTCTTCTACAGCGTCACCAGCTGGTGGATCAGCAACAGGACAGCAGGGTTCTGCATCAACCATGGCAGTTGATGAGGAACCTCAGCCTCCTCAGCCCTTTGAATACACTCCTAATCAATGAGCGAGGCAGAAGATGTATTCTACAGTGTTCAGTAAGATTTTTCCCTTTCTGTACAGTGAGGAAACATTAGATTTGGCACTTGCCCCTTCCTAATCTTATTTCTTTTTCTTGCTAGTCAGAATGACGCTATAAATATGCCATTGATTTGTTGGCTTGCTTGCTTTACTAGTTAAAATGTTAAATTTTCCCGTCTTCACTGTAGTCCTGATTATTTGTAACTATCATGTATGGTGTAAAAATGGATGGATCTATTACGTTTTGGGTTGATTACAAATAGAGATAACATGTCCCTACATGTGGTAGTTGCATATTACCACATCGATATAATGAGACTATTTGTTACAGTAATAGTGCTATTTGAGAGCATTTCCCTTTTTCTTGGTCGCGTTAAGTCATAGTTGTGCTGAATGTTTCATGCAAATGGTTGGGCACCGTAAGCCGACTCACCCGTTCTTTAGGTATGTATCTGAACACCTCTTCACAATTGCTCACATGGTGTTGTGTGTGAAATTCATCTAAATTATAAAATGTTGCAATAATTAATTCAACTCCAAACTCGACGTTAAATACTCTGAATACCATACAGATACACCTAATAAATTTTTGTATTGTAACTGGTAGGTTTGTGAACGAAAACTTAAATACTTGTTTAAAACATATTCATTTTGTCAGAGTAATTGGCTGTGTAATTCTTTATCCAGTAACTTGAATTTTGTTTGTTTGTTATATGAGCAGTATTAGGGAGGAGGGAATCGAACTTAAATTTCGAGTATAAAGATAAATGCTCTTAATCACTTAAGTTATAGACTTTACTCCGGTAACTTGATTTGAAGGGATGGTAATCCAAAGTATTGACTACACATAAAGGTCATAGTTCAAATATCTCCATCTTAATCATGTATAAATTTATTTTCCTTATAGTTTGTGGTTTTGTATAAATATAAATGGACTAGTATAGTAATACGAAGTATGAAAGCTTACAAAGTGAACCTCAACAAAGAGAAGCATCAAATGGTAATATAGGGTTTGTGTTATTGTATTTCATCATGTGCTAAGTCACGGGATGAGAAAGATATATTCATAAATGGACATTTTAATTTCAATTTATCTTTCTAATTAAACTCCTGACTGACTTAGAAAGGACACAATCTACGAGAAGAAAAATCGAGCTCGAACGTAATAGGATGACGATAATGCTTTGTTCAACTAACCTAACCATATCTGCTGTCTACCTACTTTCACTTCAAGTTCAACTCCAAATAAAACGCAGCCAGCCACTGTCAGTCAAAAAACAAGAAAATAAAGAAAATAAAATACCAAAAGGAAAGTAAAGTCACCAAGTCAGAGGTTCACATGACTCCCACATGTATAAAAATCCCCACTCATGTGATCCTCCACTCCCCCACTTTGAAACCCAAAGCAGCTTCTGCAGCGCACAGCCGTTACCAAAAAAGACGCGATGAAGTCAATCTCAATCTCCGAAATCCAACGGCCACGATCTCTCCCTCCCCTTCCCCTTTCCCAATCCTCGCGACGCCTCTGATCATGTTAGCCGCCGCCTCCTCCTCAACCACATGGCTCCGAGCTCGCCGAAGCCGCTACCTCTTCCTCCTCATCTGCTCTCCGATTCTCATCCCCTTTCTCTGCGCCACTTTCCCTTTCCTCTGCGCCGCCGAGCTATGCCTCCGGCTCTGTCGCCGCCGTATAAAGACGGCTCACGGCGCCGACGAGGAGGTGGAGGAACGGCTGCGGCGATGCGAAGAAGGACGCAGCGGCGAGAGAGAAGAGATGGGGCTGCTGCAGAGGTATTTGGAGGATCAGTTGCTGCTCGTTGGATCTGTGTATGATTGTGGGGATGATGATGTTGATGATCGTTTGTATCATGAGATTCATGACTATGATAATGATTCCAAAACTACTCCTCTTTTGGCTTGATCGATTGCTTCTTTGCATTTTCCTTTCTCTTTTTCTTTTTTTCTTTTTTTTTTTTGGTAGCTTCTAGATCATCCATTTTTATTTATTTTTCTTTTGGTGAAATTTGTTTGTGACGTTTTTTTGTTGAGAATTTTTGGAATTGTGAATATGAAATAGTTGTGTGCGTCTTTGCCTCGTCCCAGTTTTTGAGAAGCAGAAGCGTCAGTCCACTAACTAAAGGAAAAAACGAAGAGTTTGTCATTGAAAAGAATTTACACGATATGCCTCCGTCCGTCCTCTCAATATTCAAATCGGGGATTTCCGATTTTGGACGAGCCCAATATATGGACCAATCCAATTTTCATGAGTGCAAAATATGGACTACTTAGCAAAATTTATCCTTACCATTTTTACTAAAAAATCTAAATGAATAATACGAGAAAATTGTAATTAATTTTTTAATATATATATAGAGCTTCAGTTGAGAGATTTTTTAAATAAGTTCATTTGAATGCGGTTGGACAGTAAGAGTGAAATTCATTAATAATAAAAATAAAAAGATACTTGTCAAGCAACCTAATAAAAAGATATATCTATCTATCTACAGGAGGACCAAAACCTTACAACAACCAACATACAAAATACAACAAATTGACGAAGGCAATGAGAGAAGCAATGCTTAGGATGATGATGCTTCCACTTGTTTTCCTCGCATAGTTCTTCATGGTTCTGCGTAATGGGCAGCCTCAGCTTCTGTCTATGACAACTTTCTTCAATGCCTAAACACAAACACAAATGTATCATCAACCCAATTGTCCAACATAATCTTATGCCAAAAACAACCCTTCGTACTCATCTGTTCTACAAGCCTACATCAAAAACTCAAGGTTCAACACCACTTCAACCCCAAAACCAGTCCTCATTGTCACACCCTCAGCTGAATTTCATGTCCAAGCCTCTGTTGTTTGTGCCAAACAGCTTAGCATACAGCTGAGAATCCGAAGCGGCGGGCCTTTCTTGCTGGTCTGATCAGACCTTTATTGTCCTTGACATGTTCAACCTCAGGTCTGTGACTGTAGACATTAAGGACAGGTCAGTTGGGTTCAGGCTGGAGCCACACTTGGAGAATTTTTACTATAGAATTTCGGAGAAGAGCAAAGTCCATGGCTTTCCTGCTGGTGTTTGCCCCACGGTATTGGTGGGCACATAAGTGGCGGTGGCTATGGAAACATGTTGAGGAAGTTTGGCCTTGCTGTTGACAATGTCATTGATGCTTAGATTGTTGATGCTAAGGGGAGAGTTCTTGATAGAAGTTGTTCAAAGTGTTCAAACCGTGCCGTGAACTTGTTCAGAGTTCAATACTCAGTGAGATGGGGGGAAGCAGGGGCTGAAGCAGAGGAAAATTATACCAGAGACACCAGGAGGCTTTTCAGGTTCATGACCCCATTTGTGTCCAAGGACACAAGGAGTGCTTTCTTAAATTACAGGGACCTTGACATTGGTGTCAATAAATGTGGTAATAGAAGCTATGAACAAGGGAAGGTGTATGGCTTGAAGTACTTCAATACCAATTTTGATAAGTTGGTGAAGGTGAAGACTGCTGTTGATCCAGAAAATTTCTTCAGGAACGAGCAGAGCATCCCACCCAATCCAAGTTTCTACTCACAGCCACCTTATTCAAGCTTGCACTTAGAGGTGAATGGCGGGTAAAGCTCAAGTTGTAAACTATCAATGGGGAAGCTGAAGCTAGTACTGGCTCTACTGGTGTTCTTGTTTATTTCTTCTTAATTCTGTATTAGTTAGGTTTTTTTTTTTTTTTTTTTTTTTTTGGGGTCGAGATATTAATTAGTTCTTAGCAGATTGGCAACCCCTCAATTTTGTACTGTGGTAATTGGGAGAAAGAATTTTTGTTCGAGTTTTCAGTATTGGGAACTTTAATCTGTACTTTTTGATATGCATCTTCATCTTACTTGTCAGAGGTACAAACCAAAAGATATTTGAGAAACAAGACAAGTTTAAATCTGTATATTTATCAAAACAAGGAGAATGTTGAGGGACAGAAATTCATATTCCCCATCACTTAAAATTCACAGAGAAAGTTTGAACGTAACAAAGCTCAATTTCTAATACGAATTGACTGCATATTAGACAACACACGCTATCATTCCCAACATCTGGGGTTTTTTGTTTCTGCCCTTCACACTATGGTGTGGGCTTACCCATCGAATTTTTCCGTCCTTTTTATCCATTTTGGGCTTTTTATCCATCAAACTTTTATGTCCTTCACCGTGGTGCGGGCTTATCCATCGAATTTATTGCCGTTGTATTGCTTGTGTATTACTTTTTTATTGCCTAATTGCGCATTTGCATATTTTCCTTTTTTCAAATTTTCAAATTTTTGTATTTTCCTTTGATAGTATTTTCCCATTTTCCTAATAAGAAGGCAATACAAAAATTCTAGTCCCATACTCCCAACTATATACTCCATACTCCATACTCCCAACTATATAATTATTTCCAAGACAGGTATATGAATTATTTAAATACTTGTATGTCGGAGGGGAATATATCTTTCCTTCACTCTATCCCTCAAAGACACGTCCTCGTCTTTTTTATATCAGCAGCTGAGAGTATAAACCATCAAAATTTCAGTGAAAAGTGCAAACAAAGCTTCGACTGGTTTGATAGAAGTGAAAAGTAACCATTGAATATTGCTAACAAATCTAATAACTTCATATTTATTTCGAGTGGTATTTTCGGAACTTCTCACACAAACATACACAGAAGATAGGCTTTACCAATCCAACATCAAATAATGACCTTTCTATGGACAAAGAACAACTCTGAACATCTTAACATCTATCAGTACTTTGAATTACCGCACTCCACATCTAAAGGGGGGGAAAAAGGCATAACTATGAGATAGTTGCAATCTGATTTTGTGACCAAACTCAACTTAAAACAGAAGAAAGATTAAGGACATGAAAAAAATAGAAAGAAAGAAGATGAGATAGATATCATCCCTGCAATCTGTCTGTCGACGAAGCATGGCTTCCAATGAAACAGTCAAGTTCATAGATTCTATCCAAGACATAGTACCCACATATGGAATATCCATGTCATGATCACCACTGTTAATTGACAGCTAATGTAAACCCTGCTTTCAATTTGTAACACATTAAAGCTCACATTATGAAACACAGCTAAGCAACTTATTCAAGCACTTAGGAAACCACACATTATGAACGAGGGTACAGTGGGTGCAATGAAGAAGGCATTTCAGTTATGACGAAATAGGTAAGTGGATTGGAGAGGCAGTACGCAAACATAAATCAACATCTGAACTATACTTAAGAACATTAATGCCACAACTGATCTATTTTCCCAACGGAAGGGATGCTGCTGAACCAAGAGTTGTAAAACTCATTCAATTGGCAGCCGAATACCGGTACATCCGACTACATAGTAGCAAAGTACATATTACAAAGTTCCACTATAACATAATGATAAGATGCTACAACTCATGATATCCAACAAGAAAACAAAGGTTAGAATGTTACCTCTTGCAAAACTCTGTTACATATCGTGAGCCATTGTAAAAAATGAACCACATCAACACAGGGACCAAAGTATCTGTCAAGATTAAGGAACTCACAAATTCAATATAACAGCACAGAGGAAGAGAGAGAAGTTCATATTAAATTTGATCGAGAATGGTGAAAGATGGAGTTAAAATCTTATATCCTAAATATAGCATTACTTCTTCAACATGTATTTCCCCTGCTATTAATTAAAGATCATCAGATTGAACCAGAAACATGATATACAAGTTTTGATGAAACTTATACATGCTTTTGAACTCGTTACAGAAAGTATTTATAATATGTTCAAGCAAAATGCTTCTTTTTTCCAATTGAACAAATGGTAAATGTCATACAACCACTTGAAAATTAAAATTATATACTCCATCTCTACATTACCAAGAATAAGCTTCCGCATAAGAAGGCAAATTTTTTTGTGATTTCTGAACTTCAAAATGACAGGTTGGTGCCGGGTTAAGATGTATCCGAATAAATACAAGCTGACAAAATTACATGTAAATAAAAAACAAAAAGTACATAAACCCAAAACAAAGAAAACAAGAAAAATCATATAAATTCCAGCAACAGAAAAATTAGTAGGAAAAGCGGATTGTAGCACTGAGCTTCTCTGAGATACAGAGGTTTCTTATAAATCAACGAAACAATATCAACATAACAATATCAATCAATATCAATCAATATCAATAACAAATTATAATCCATAAAAAAAAACACTATGAATACCAATTTCATTAGAAATATGGTAGAGCCCTGTTCGTCACTTACAGAGAAAAAAAAGGAAAAAGAGGCAAAAATAGGAAAGCAGAATAACAAACTCTCCAAGGAGGAATCTTACTGAACCTAGCTTCTAGAACCATTATTACAACTGAAATGAGAAATGGGAAATTGTAGAGTTGGAGCTTAATAGGAATATGACCCAATGGTTCCTAACCAAATATAAATTCTACGCACTTGAAATTATGGGCGGCGCCGGCAACACAAGGGCTGCTGCGGCGGCAGGAGGTGGTCGGCGCAGGAGGAGTGGTGGTGGGGGTTGGGGCTTAGGGTTTGAGTTTTGAGCGGAAGTGTGAAACTAATTTGGGAATTAAGGGTTTGCGGGGTTCTGTTCCTTTCTAATTTCGAATGGACTGTGTTTAGGTGGTGAGGAAATTTTTGGGGTTAGTGGATGTAAGAATGTGGAAGTAAAGAGTTGATATTGGAAAATTGAGAAATTTAGTAATAGTTTATAAGGAGTAGATTATTTTCTCAATTGCTGATTGATTTTGAGATGAAATCTCAACTTTCTTACTTTTTATATTTATATTCTCATACGCCCTTCATTTGTGGCGAATTTTCAGCTTAATATGTGGATAACATATATTAGATGACGTAAATCACGTATGGTCGTTGAGCTTTTCACACGTTAACTAACCCACTCTAATAATAAGAAAGAGTTTTATTGGCTTTAAAACAAGGGGCCATTTGGGGATTGTATAGTGAAGCCAGCGGCCAAAGCCGCCTATTTCCCTTTAAATTTCAAATGGAAAGAAAGGTACAGCACAGAACAACCAGCCAACAGCTCTGGCTTGCTTTAAGAAGCAAGACTGATCTGACCGCTATGGGCCCCACACCAGGCCCCCAAAAAGACAAAATGGCCCCTCTCGACCTGGCAGGCGTTACAACCGTTGCGGCCGGCTCTTTGCCTCTCCTCAGACATCGATGTTGTCAAGGTTTCATTTCATCGAAAATCCTTCGTTGTTTGATCACATGACAGCCTGTTCTAACAACACCTGCTAGAAACTCCACACGTGTCCCGAGACGACCTTGGCTTTGCCTTAGGGTTTTTGTTTTTTTTAAAATCCAAATTGCCTTAGGGTTTCGCGGTGTTATTCTTCTTTGACAACTCTGTCCACTGTACTATTTCTATAAGGAATAAAATATTTAAAGAGAAGGAAGGGGATTTCGTCCAAAAAATAGAAGGGGAGATTTCAATTTTTTATTTTTTTAATTGTTTTGACAACCATATAATATTTACAAGATAATCTTACAACATGCCAATACATCCACAACAATACTACACCACGACAATGAAATTAACTATAAAGAGTTATGTTTCGAATTCATTAAAAATTTAGATCATCCTTATATTCATGTGAGTCGAAATAGAGACATACCACTAAATCAAAGACTAATTATTTTTATTTTTATTTATTTACTCAAAGGCGAATTACGGGGCACGATGATGTGCTTGAAAATTTTGAGAATTCTTCTACCATAAGAAAACGTGCTTAGCGGTTTCTGAGATTTTATGCGGCTTCTCTTGGGGCTGGGCGGCCCATTGTTTTGAAAAATCCAACGGCTTTTTTTGGACTATTTATTTTGTGAAATCATTTATATAAAAAAAAATTTGAAGGAAAAGATAGAAAAATTGTGAGTGCATGAATTGACAATATGAATCATTGTGACAGCCAATAGGTCCTTTTTTTTGGGTATGATGTTTGAGATTTATTTTTAAATATCCAACTAAGAAAAATATTAGATTTATTTTTCTAAGGGCACTAGCATCAATAAGTCATCACTCTACCAACTTTCTCCACAAATTGAGGATTAGAGGGCTTCATCCTTGCATTGCATGTGCATTGATAAAAGGAGAAGAACAAGAAAAAGCAACCTCTTACATGATCATTTCTAACACAATACAATAATATTTTAATTTAAAACAAATCAACTTTAATTACACATTTTCTTATTGTGAGCATGTCATCTATTTATGTCATAATGCGATATTTGGCTAAATAGTTAGTCTAAGAAAAAATTGTAAGTGGGTTATCCTTGTCGTTTAACTAAAAAGCAAAAATCTTTAAAAGTAAAAAATAAAAAAATTACATGTTTTCATTAAACAAAATGGAGGTCAATGCAGAAATTAAACTCTTATCGTAAATCTAAAGGTATAATACTCTCTACCGCTCGAGCTATGCGCCCTAGAGGGAAAGATAATGTTTAGTGCTCCTTTCGTTTTGAAAAATGGGTTGCAGAATAATGTTTGATGACCAATTCTCAATGGTCGAGTGAGTGACGGCCTATTAGTTTCTTAAAGGGATAGAACATAAAATCCACTCCCATTTCTCAAATTTTCTTTTATTAGATAAGTACAAACTTATGACCTCATGATGGCTACATTGGACATTTTGGATATCTTCAAGTAAAATATTTTTTAAGATGAAAAAACAAATTTGAAATAGGGTAAGTGAAATTAAGATGAGGGCAGGGCGATAGTGATATTTGGGAGATTTGTGACATATTGGAGCAAAGTACACGAAATAATAAAGGAGATTCTCATAGGAGGAGGGGAAGTTTTAGAATTTTTAGAAGAAGAAGAAGAAGAAGTGGGGTGGGCCCCGACCCGAAAACAAAGTGGTGTACTAGCTGGCAAACCGGTCTGACAGACTGGTTCTTCCCATAGACAACACCACCAACATCAACAACCATCACCTTCTCCATTTTCTTCAAACCCCCCCTCTCCCCCTCAATCCCTCACCACTCAAACCTCAACTTCCACTTCTTCCTCGCCATTTTTAAGACCCCCAACCCCTATCTCTCTCTCTCTCTCTCTCTCTCTGAAGATTTGATAAACATAATTAATTCTTATGGCTGAGGAGCACCAGAAGCCCGAGGCTGCTGCTGTTGCAGAAGCACCAGCAACTTACAGTGAGGAAGTTGTGGTGGTGGCTGATGCGCCGCCTGCCGAGAAGGCTGTACCCGAGAAAGAAGGTCCTCCGGAGGCCGAGGCTGAGGCGGTAGCCGAGAAGCCCGTGGCTGAGGAGAAGGCCCCCAAGGCTGCTGAGGAGGATCAGAAGATCATCGCTCAGTCGGTTTCTTTCAAGGAGGAGAGCTATGTTGTTGGTGAGCTTCCCGAGCCGCAGAAGAAGGCTCTTGAGGAGCTCAAGCAACTCATCCAGGAGGCCCTCAACAAGCACGAGTTCACTGCTCCGCCCACTCCGCCGCCGGCAAAGGAGGAAGAGAAGCCTGCACCGGCTGAGGAGAAGAAGGCCGAAGAAGAACCCAAAGCTGAAGTTGCTGCTGCTGAAGAACCAAAAGCAGCAGAAGAAGTCAAAGAAGAAGAGAAGCCCAAAGAGGAAGCCAAAGAAGAAGAGAAGCCCAAAGAGGAAGCCAAAGAAGAAGACAAGCCCAAAGAAGAAGAAGACAAGCCCAAAGTGGAAGAAGAAGAGAAGCCAACAGAGACTGTGGCTGTGGTTGTGACAGAGGAGGTTGTGGAGACTGTTGACGATGACGGCGCAAAGACCGTAGAGGCCATCAAAGAGACCATAGTGGAAGTTGCCTCTGCTTCTGCAGCAGAGGAGGCTGCAGCCGAGCCTAAACCAGAATCCGAGGTGGCAGCGGAGGCTTCTGTTGCTGCTGCTGCTCCGGCCCCGGAGGAGCCGAAGACGGAAGCCCCCACCGCACCTCCTCCTCCACCGGAGGAGGTGCATATCTGGGGAATTCCGCTTCTCAGTGACGAGCGGAGCGACGTCGTTCTGCTAAAGTTCCTGAGAGCCAGGGACTTCAAGGTGAAGGACGCGTTCGCCATGATCAAGAACAGCGTGCGGTGGAGGAAGGAGTTTGGCATCGACGCCCTTCTGGAGGAGGATCTTGGAAGCCATTGGGAAAAGGTGGTTTTCACCCATGGAGTTGACAAGGAAGGCCACTCTGTCTGCTACAATGTTTTTGGGCAGTTTCAGAACAAGGAGCTCTACCAGAACACCTTCACAGATGAAGAGAAGAGGTCAAAGTTCATCAAGTGGAGGATCCAGTTCTTGGAGAAGAGCATCAGAAAGTTTGATTTCAACCCTACCGGGATTTCTACAATTGTTCAGGTCAATGATCTCAAGAACTTCCCTGGTTTCTTCAAGTGGGAGCACAACCAGGTCACCAACCAGGCCCTTCAATTGCTTCAGGATAACTACCCTGAGTTTGTAGCCAAACAGGTACTTAAATTACTCAGTTAGTGACTGATTAATTAGCGATAATATTCTCTATTATTAATTGCTTAATTTGATATCTGGGTTTTGGTTTTTGAAGGTGTTCATCAATGTCCCATGGTGGTATCTTGCTTTCAACAGGATGATCAGCCCCTTCCTCACCCAGAGGACCAAGAGCAAGTTTGTGTTTGCTGGTCCTTCCAAGTCTGCTGAGACCCTTTTCAAGTAAGTATTGTAATTTCTATTTAATTATCCATTTTCATGTCCTTTTTTCTGCACCACTGCGCTGCTGCTTTAGAGCTTTGTTCATTCATCAAAATTTTAAAAATAAAAATAAATAAATAAAAGGGGTATGTGCATAATTTAATTTCTGAATTTTGTGAAACAGATATATTGCTCCTGAGCATGTACCAGTTCAGTATGGTGGGCTAAGCAGGGAGGGTGAGCAAGAATTCACCACATCTGATCCTGTCACTGAGATCACAGTTAAGCCAGCCACAAAGCACACAGTTGAAATCCCAGTCTCTGAGGTATGCAGGGCTCAAGGAATTAAATGGTAGAATATATGAGCTTTCTAATTGTATTTTTTTAATTCTAAATTCTCATTGGGTTTTGTTGAATTTGCTTGCAGAATGGTCTTCTGGTTTGGGAAGTGAGAGTGGTGGGATGGGATGTGAGCTATGGAGCCGAATTTGTGCCGTCGGCGGAGGACGGCTACACCATAATATTGCAGAAGACCAGGAAGGTTGCTCCAGCTGATGAGCCAGTGATCTCAAACAGCTACAAGATTGGGGAGGCAGGCAAGGTTGTGCTCACCATTGATAACCAAAGTTCTAAGAAAAAGAAGCTCCTCTACAGGTCCAAGACCAAGCCTTGCTCTGATTGAACAAAGAAAGCTTGAATAATTCAATTATTCATGCCTGTCTTGGATCAGCAATTCCAATCAAACAGAAGACAATTCAATTGCAGCATTGCAGAATAAACAAGTCTGGGGGTTCTTTGTTTTCTTTTTCTTTAATTTTTAAATACAGGGTTAATTATTTTTTCTTCTTTTGGTTGATATTTTTTTATGTTTTGCAATGAAGAAAAACAAGTCTCTGGGGGTTTTTTTTATTCATATTTGTTTTAGTGTATGGGGGTTTTGGTAATTTTGTTTGGATTGTTTGTAAACAATAGTTGAAGTCGAGTCCTGGATGGATAGATGATGGCTTGTGTGGTGACAGTACATATGATATGTTGGGGGAATTGGAATGTGTGTCGACATGGGACAGAAACTCTTTCTTTATACTCTTTTGCATGTAAAATCTGTGTAAATTTGGTCTCTTCTGTTTCCTGTTATTATCTGTTTGTCATTTTTTATTTTTAAGCCTTGAGTTTATCTGTTGTTGTTGTATGCCTATTTTAATAATACTATGTTATTTATTAATTTATTTCCACTTTTCCATTTTTTATTATTATTTCTTATTAAAAGGACATTTTTAGCCTATTTGCCGGTGAAAGTTTGATTAATCCTGGCTGTAAAATAATTTAAGGATTTAAAAAGTGTAATTTAAAACCCTAAAAATCGATTGTAAAGAAAAAGTTAACAAACCTTTCCACATGCTCCACACCGCCTAATCCTCTCATATTTCGTGTCATGTAGTGCTCTTCTGCCCTTGGGTATTGCATTAGAGTTGTGAACAATAGAGGCGTTACATTGCTCGGGAAGTATTATAATATGGGCGGACGATAAAATTATGATATTATTAGTGTGAAATTTACGTTTGATATTTTCTAGACTTTATTATGGGTTTAGAAGTGTCATTTTAATGTAAGATTAAAATTTCCCTTCAATCCCAATTTTCAGACTTGTGGCGTAACACTTAAACAACATTTGGTTTAAGAGAAAGTCAAGCCATTATCGTGCATGTATATTAGGAAATTGTTTTAAAGTCTGATTCAATCCTGTTTTATTGATTTACTGTTTTTAAAAGTAAATTGAAGTTTGTTGGAGGTGTTTTCCTTTTAGGCATGTTTGCCTCCAATCAATCTAATTAGTCCTACTTTCTCTTATTGATATATAGTTGCTTTTCTAATCAAGTTTTAGGTGCCTGAAATCATGTTTTGAATCCGATCACAATATCAATGTCAGATCACGTTTTGGTTGCTTTGAAATTGTGATTGATAAAACCTTCTTTTCTTGAATATTTTCCAGTTCTATTATTTTATTTTTCACATTTGATTATCTATAGAAGAGGAAAATATCTTTGTGATTTTATTTAATTAGTGCAAATTAAGCTAATATCGAGCATGTAATATCGATAGAATATTAATGTCGTCTCTTCTCCAACATTGATTGATGACACGATCCACAACATATCAAAGGAAGCAGCCATCCCATTTTTAACGTAACTGTGTCCAAGTAACAGAGGTTGAAGCACGTAATATCGATACAATATCAATCTCAATCTCAATTTAAGTGAGATCAATAACAATATCAATCACTAATAATATTTTTTTGAATATAAATGACAGTTTAAATTATATGGAAGGATGAGATTTATTACACACTAATACATTACTAAAATATGATATGAATTCGAACTTGAGACCACTAATATCTAAATCAAGACTTTTTTCCGTTCGATTACCCCGTTGGTTGGTGGTACTACTAATCATCCTTTTTTTCAAACTTAAGTCTGTCCAAGTAGAAAAAGTTAATGCCACATTAGTAACATTCATCATGATTTGGGCCAGCCGAGGTACAAGCTAAAATTTCAGGATTTTCCTCTTCATTTATAAACTGACAGCGTTTTCGAGGTTAAAAAACAAACATCTTGGTACCAAACAATTCGAATTTTATAGTGTTCGGTGCATCGAAGGAGGAGTTGGACCATTTTTCTTCGTCATTCCTTTCCTCTGCAACTCCATAGTGGAATTACAGACCGTTAAAAAACAAATAAAAAAAGAAAGAAAAAGAAAAAGAAAAGGAAAAAAGTTTTTTTTTTTTTTTTTCTTGGTCTGGAAAAGAAAAAAAAAGTATATCCATGACCAGAGCACAGCACAGTCATTTCATTGCATGAGCTCTTTAATCATACCTGGGAGGGAACAAAGGGTTGCACATGTTGTTAACATTCATGATAACTTTCCGTTGTAAATATTTTTTTTTTATCACTTTAAAAATCTATAAAATTTTTAAAAAAAACAAAAAGAAAGTTGGGCAGTAATTTTGGCAATCAATCACTTTTGGAAAAAGCAGCCTTCTTAGTTGTCTTCTTTAGGTAGCTTTATTCATCTTGATTCCTTCCTAGGGTTAGGGCCCCATGTTTGGTTCGTAATCATTTTCCCCACCACCTTTAATTAATTAAACATAAATAATTATTTATTATTACTGAATTAAATTTTATCATCAAGATGAAGCAACAGGGTCAAACTATGATCACACTTTTAATATTACAAGGCATCTGCTAATTATTAATATTATTTCTTTTTAAATGGTAATTTTATAGTTTTATAATTGCGTTGTGGTTGGAGATTCTTTGTGTTGATTGCTACATTTCATGCTGATTTTTTCTTTGTATGATATTTTTCCACTAAGCCGCCTTATCATCAGTCCCCTTTTCTATTAAATACATAAATTAAATGCTTCCAGGGGTTTTAAGATCAACCGTTGGCTATTAGTGATAAGAATTGGGGAACTGGTATGTTGCTGTCAAATACCTTTTGCATTGGTGAACATGCATGGCCTTCAACTCAAAGCTCTAAAAAAAGACAACCAAATACCTTTATCCGTTGTTTGGATGGAGGAAAATAACTCGGAATTTAGCTAAAAGTCAGAAATTGATATTTTCATTGTTTAATTTAAACATGGAACTTATTAAATAACGAAAGGGGAAAAATCGTTGAAATTGGGGAATGAAATTCCCGAGTTTAATTTCCCCCAAAAGAGTTGTAATTTCAAAATTCTAATTGAGCAGGAATTCGTTTTCACTATAAATAACGGGCAGGAAAAATCGTGGAAATTGAGGATCGAGATTCCCGAATTTAATTTTTGCCAAAAAAGTTATCATTTCACAATTCCAATTTCAACGATTCAACAAGAGAGAAAATATTGACTTACACTTTTCTACTAATTGGATGGTTGGATTGAACCCTATATTCAATCCACTTACCCAAATGAATCCCGATCCCACCCAAATTCCCCTCATTGTAACATCTCCCTGGATTTGGGATTTGGGATTTGGTACCTTGTGCTCATATGACAAAAAAGTGGACTGGTCCAATTAGCATGAGGGTTGGGCTGTGGGTGCCATTGGGAACTAAAGTTCGATTACTGTCTCTGGACGCCTTGTAAAATTGTGAAACTCTTTTGGGACCCGACTACATTCAACACTATACCTAAATAACCGTTCATTAATGTCTCCAATTTTAAAAGGGTTTTAGTTTTTCTTTAGCTGAAGCAACTTTGTGGGCGCATGAGCTCATTCCAGATGATTTGGTTGAGGATCTTTTACAATGGTTTTGGTTCTGATTGAAATAAATTGTCATTTCACAAAAAATAAAAATACAAACTGAACTAAAATGATTATCAAACGAGTGAGCTGTTAAATAAAAATAACGCTCAACAGTTTACCGCCACGTTGTTCTTGCCACTTCAATTGTCAACTAACGAACATAATAACATGTGCTCGGCAGTACACATTGTTGTCCTGTGGGACAATACAAAATGTTAGAGCTGAAATTAGATATTAAGTTCCCAACAAGAACGCCAAAACTATAAACCAAGAAAGCCAACACCACGTCGCTTCAATGGGTTGATTATGATTGCTGCCCGAAAACAGTGCACAACATGAAAAAGCAAATGGAAAAAGAATTGTCCCACCAAGTTACCAACCCATGCGAATCCACGTACCTAAAAATCGAAAGCTCACCAAACAAATATCATACAATATAATGAATGCAAACAGAATTCTTTGTAAGCATGATGAGTAATGGCACGTGTGAGTTAGGGCTGTTGTTGGTCAAAGTAATGCTTTACATCCTAAATTTGAATATTCTTTATTTTTATTTTTCAAATTAGGGTATATTTATTTACTAGGAATATAAGAGAAGTCACGAATCGTGAACCTAGAAATATGAAAACTAAGGAATTAGAACTATTCCCCTAATTGATCCAATTTATGGTTTGAGTGTATTGGATTATGAATATTATAGTGAAGCTTACATGATTTTGATAGCCATATGTTCTAATACTCACTCGTAATAAGTAAACATGTTATCAAAAATAGTTTAGAATTGAGAAATTGAACGCATGAGTAATCAGTACTCAAATTCAGTAACACAGTTTTATGGGAAACAACAAGGCAAAACAAACGGAACTCAAGGTGAAATCAAAACATTATTATACTCACGGTGAAATCAAAACATTATTATTCCTTTGATTTTAAGAATTATTTTTGCTCGTCACTTGAACTTAAGGTGTATTTTCACTATCA
Organism: Prunus dulcis; assembly: GCF_902201215.1. Classification (NCBI taxonomy): domain Eukaryota; kingdom Viridiplantae; phylum Streptophyta; class Magnoliopsida; order Rosales; family Rosaceae; genus Prunus; species Prunus dulcis. The sequence continues at coordinate 41,561,841 of NC_047650.1, forward strand.
TTCTCATCACTTGACATGTGTCGGTTGATATAACTATAGTTAATTTTTTGCTTTGTATTTATGAAACTATAATTATACTTATAAATACATATCAAATATTAAAAATAATAATAAAAAAGCGTATACCTAGAATTAAAATAACGAGTAAAAATGCTCCCGTGATCTTATTAGCCCTGGCAGTGTGAAGCACAAATTGCGGCTGCAAGCCTGCAAGATTCGTATAAAGTCGCTATGTCTGTCTTTATAAAATAAGCCAGCTGCTACAAACAACCAACATGCTTAAAGTTGTCAGCAACCAACACAAGGCGTGTGGTTTAAAACTTAATTGAAAAAGTAAAACTCAATCTTCTCCCTCACTAACGTAGTGTTTGAGTCTAAATTCTAGGTGTTGGGCATGATTGATTTGGACGAGGGTCTAGTAGTCAACTTGGGTTCCAGCCAAAAACGATAATACTTATTTAACATATTTCAAAGTGCATAATTAATCAACCCATTCAATTGCAAAAAAGAAGAAAATAGAGGTGCTTCATCAAGACTTTATCCTATTTCAACTTTGGAGATTTAGAATGAAAAGAAACTAAGGACAATCANCTCCTGAGTGAAGGTGGTTATGTAAGTAGTCCCGTAATGCATCAACATTCGACAGTTACCTTTTGCGTGTGATTATTTAGATTTGCGTGATATATCATATTTAGCCTTGAATATTGTAGTGCCCAATGAAAATATGATCAAAGCTTATATTGCTTCGCGAAAGTCAAACTATTCCTCCTTACCCCCTTAATTGATATATATTTGGAGTCTCACTTTATCGTCTACTGTAAAGTCCCATTGAAATTTTGTCAAAACTGATGTAGCTCCAACATGGTAGAAAATTTGAAGGGCTATGTAGGAGCCACACCATTGGTTTTGATGAAATTATTAACGAATTTCACGAGGGGGTTGATTGAGACTTAAAATGTAATGACCCAAACCCAAAATTCATATTTAATTAGTAATTTATTATGAGGACAGACAATTTTGCCATTGAAATAATTTATTAATGAAAAGTTGACTTTTTGACCGAAAAGGAATTTGACAATTCTACAGACACCGTTGCGTAGAGCACGATGAAATGAGTTCATAGACACGTAGTGGGCTCGAATCGGAGTTGTAACGAGAGAGATATGGTCAAAAGAAACTCAGTGGCACAATCGTAATTATTTTGAAATGAGATTTTATAAAAATCAGATTTCTCTCTCTCTCTCTCTCTCTCTCTCTCTCTCTCTCTCTCTTTCTCTCTCTCTCTCTCTCTCTCTCTCCGCGTCGGCCTCTCTTCCCCTTTTCGAAACTCCGGCCACCGGCTACGGCTGTGGACGGGGCCAGTACCAAAATGACCGGGGCGTCGTCCTCTTCCAGCCCCAGCCGACTCCCGCCTCCAGCCGCCGTGGTTTCGCGGGCAAATGGAGAAGAAGCTGCCGGTGTCGTTCGATCTTCACTGCCGTCGAAGGTTTTTCTACTATAGCTGGGTATTATCGTCACTTCGTTGAAAGTTTTTCTACTATAGCGGCGCATCTTACTCATTTGACAAGAAAAAGAGTTAAGTTTGAATGGTCAGATGAGTGTGAGAAGAGCTTTAACGAACTCAAAACCAGGTTAACCACCGCTCCGATTTTGACACTTCCAGATGATAGTGAGAATTTTGTTATCTACAGTGATGCATCTCAACAAGGACTTGGTTGAGTGCTAATGCAGCATGGTCGGGTGATTGCTTATGCTTCTAGGCAACTAAAAAAGCATGAGTTGAATTATCTTGTTCATGATTTGAAATTAGCTGCAGTGGTTTCTGCCTTGAAGATTTGGCGGCACTATCTTTATGAGGAAACATGTCAGATTTTTACGGATCACAAGAGTTTAAAGTATTTATTCACCCAGAAGGAATTGAATTTGAGGCAAAGAAGATGGCTAGAGTTGATTAAGGACTCATTGAGCATCACTCGAGAAGAGCCAATGTTGTAGCTGATGCACTCAGCAGGAAATCCTCAAGATCGGTAGCTTATCTCCGAGGGAGGTATGTGCCATTGATGGTAGAAATGAGGAAGCTCAGAGTTGAGCTGGGTGTGGATAAGCAAGGAGCATTGTTAGCCATTCTCCATGTAAGACCAGTGCTAGTAGAACGAATACTCGCAGCTCAATCTCAGGATCCTTTGATGTGCACGCTGCGAGTGGATGTAGCAAATGACGACAGAACTGATTGTTCCGTAAGAAATAATGAAGCGTTAAGGGTAGGTAACAGGTTATATGTCCCTAATGATGAAGTTTTAAAAAGGGAAATTCTTGAGGAGGCCCATGAGTCAGTGTTTACGATGCACCCTGGAAGCACAAAAATGTACTATTCTTTGAGAAAGCACTACTAGTGGCCTTTTATGAAGAAAGAAATAGCCGAGTATGTTAGAAGGTGCTTAATTTGTCAGCAAGTGACAGCTGAGCGACAGAAACCATCAGGGTTATTGCAACCACTTCAGATTCCCTAATGGAAGTGGGAGCGGCTTACGATGGATTTTGTGCTCAAACTTCCCCGAACACAGAGTAAGCATGATGGAGGTTGGGTAATCGTGGATCGACTCACCAAATCCGCCCACTTCTTACCGGTGAGAGCAAACTACACGCTAAATAAGTTGGCTAAGATCTTCGTAGATGAGATAGTGAGACTTCATGGGGGTGCCAGTATCTATTATTTCAGATAGAGATCCACGGTTTACCTCCCGTTTTTAGGCGAAGTTAAATGAAGCTTTTGGAACCCAGTTGCGGTATAGTACTGTCTTTCACCCCCAGACAGATGGTCAGTCTGAGAGAGTGATTCAGACTTTAGAAGATATGTTGAGGGCTTGTACACTACAGTTTCGAGGTGATTGGGATGAGAAATTACCGCTTATGGAGTTTGCGTCTAATGACAGTTGTCAGACGAGTATCGAAACGTCTCCAATTGATGACTTATATGGGAAACAGTGTAGAACACCCTCGTATGAGGCTGAAGTGGGTGAGCATAGGTTAGTGTCTGAAAGATTAGCAGAGAACAAAGAAACATATTGGATTAATCAGTGAAAAACTCAAAGTGGCCCAGGGTCGACAAAAAAGTTATGCAGATAATAGAAGAAAGATTTCCAGTTTGAGGTTAGTAACTGGGTATTCTTAAAATTATCACCTTGGAAGGGTGTAATGAGATTTGGGATGCAGGGGAAACTAAGTCCTCGCTATATCGGACTCTATGAGATTATAGAGCGTGTGGGCCCAGTAGCTTACAGGCTTGCTTTGCCTGCGAATCTAGCGCGATTGCATGATGTTTTCCATATCTCCATGCTCCAAAAGTATATTTCCGACCCTTCCCATATGTTAGAGGAGCAATCAGTAGAATTGGAGGCTGATTTCACTTATGTAAAGCAACCAGTTCAGATTTTGGATTGGAAAATGCAAGTGTTACGAACGAGAGAGATTCAACTTGTGAATGTCTTATGGAGGAGTCAGACTGTGGAAGAGGCTACATGGGAACCTGAAGACCAAATGCGGGGCCAGTACCTTTACCTTTTCATGTGGCAGGTGCGTAAATTTCAAGGACGTAATTTTTATAAGGGGGGTAGGTTGTAATGACCAAAACCCAAAATTCATATTTAATTTGTAATTTATTATGAGGAAAGACAATTTTGCCCTTGGAATAATTTATTAACGAAAAGTTGACTTTTTGACCGGAAAGGAATTTGACAATTCTACAGACACCGTTGCGTAGAGCACGACGAAATGAGTTCATAGACACGTAGTGGGCTCGAATCGGAGTTGTAACGAGAGAGATATGGTCAAAAGAAACTCAGTAGCACAATCGTAATTATTTCAAAATGGGATTTTATAAAAATCAGATTTCTCTCTCTCTCTCTCTCTCTCTCTCTCTCTCTCTCTCTCTC